>NC_087201.1:114427990-114453345 GCF_015104395.2 Macrobrachium nipponense
TGGGTTGTTTTTTGTTGTATTCTATATGAAATTGTGCACATTTTCATAAATAAAAATTTATGTAAAGGCTAATTTAAAACTGTACAAAGATTACGACAATCGGACGAAAAAATTTATGATTTTTTCAGCAGTTACTGCGCGGACGTAGGAAAAAGTTTTTTTTCTGAAATTAACCATGAATCGAAATATTGTGCTAGAGACTTCCAATTTGTTGCAAAATAAAGGTAAATGATTGAGTATTACTAGAATGTAAAAGTTTTAGCTTACAATTGCGGTTTTCAACCATTTTGGTAGAGTCAAAGTTGACCGAAGGTTGAAATTTTGGCACATCGTTATTTATATGAAAATATTTCAAAACTGATAAAAGCTACAACCATGGTTTTTTTTTTGTTGTATTCTACATGAAATTGCGCACATTTCCACATATAAAACTTTATGTAACGGCTATTATAAAACTGTGCAAACATTACGACAATCGGACGAAAAAATGTCTGATTTTTTCGGAAGAGTTACCTCGCAGACTTAAGGAAAATGTTTTTTTTTTTTTTATATATATAAATTCACTATAAATCAAAATATTGTGTGAGAGACTTCCAATTTGTTGTAAAATGAAGGTAAATGATTGAATATTACTAGAATAAAAGAGTTTTAGCTTACAATTGCGTTTTTCGACCATTTCGGTTAGATTCAAAGTTGACCGAATGTTGAAATTTTGCCACTTATCGTTATTTATATGAAAATATTTCAAAACTGATAAAAGCTACAACCATGAGTTGTTTATTGTTGTATTCCACATAAAATTCCGCACATTTTCATATATAAAACCCATATGTAACGGCTAATATAAAATTGTGCAAAAATTATGTCATAGTGACAAAATAATTTCAGAGATGTGTCGGCTGATGCATTTTAGTGCGAGAAGAAATAAATTTGCGCTTGCGCCGCCTAGATAATGAATGTAAACCAAACAATAGCTTGATCCATGAACTCCCAGCATCCCCCAGGCGTGTGATTCAAAGTTTTCGCCTAGTAGGCCTATAACTATTTTTCCGTGAATTAAAAAAAAAAAGAAAATTTCGTCAACGTTTCGTACGTCGGTTTGGCACCCGACAGACAATTTTCGTCGATGTTTAATATGTCCAATCGGCGTTAAAGGGTTAAAATTCACAAGTTGAATTACAATTATTTTGATCACGTATATTTTTGCATTTTACAGAGTATTTTTGTTGAAAACAAAATGTATTAGTCAACACATGATCTCTTAACTGTCCCACTATTTTATTATTTATGATCTTAATGATTTCGCAAACATTTAACAGTACAGACAGTCCCTGGTTATCAGCGGGGGTTCCATTTTTGGTAGGGTGCTAATAAGTGAAAACCTACATTAACTGAATGCAGTGGTTTATAGCATTTATGGCACCGAGTTTCAGTTAATGACCTCTGTTAGGTACGTTATGGTGCCTTAACGCTATTGTCGGCACTTATGGCACCGATAACCGAAACTCCGCTGTTATGTCGCCATAAAACCGGATCGCCATTAACTGAGTCCACCGAGAACTGGGGACTGCCTGTATATTTATAGGTTTATATATACTATAGGTATTGCTGGTTAAACCAGAGAATTGACTAAAACTGGCACCCTACTAGTCCATCTTAATGAGAGTAAACTGTATTTTCAAACCCTTGTGGGCCTCTTTTGCAAGACAGTCGTAAATTTTACCATGTTGTTATGTTTTTCTCTAATAATGAAGTTTATGTTTTGTAAAATTGTAATTACAGCTCACACAGATAAGCACTAAAATTAGTTTTAAAAAAATCTGAGTATATTGGTTTTAATATGGTTATGTAAATTTACTTAGATTGAGGATGCAGTAATCTTTTTGGATTATACATATTTTTTCTAATATTGTGCTTTTCTTTGCAAAATTACGATTATAACTTACATACTATCATAAAAGATAAGAACTAAAACTACTTCAACCCCTGGGTATATATAATTTAGTGGTACCTCGTGATACGAAATAAATCCGTTCCGAGGCGGCCTTTGTATCATGAGTTTTTCGTATCTTGAACTGCATTTTACATGTAAAATGCCTAATCCGTTCCAAGCCCTACAAAAACACCCCAGTAAATTATATTTCCAGGCCTACAACACATGTTCTAGGGTTACGACGCCGATCCGACGGAAGAAATGTGACTCCAAAAAGGCAAAATACTGTACATACTTGAGTAATATTCAGCTGCATGTAATGTTCAACCCCATTTTTACTGCATATGTTAGGACTTTAGCATGTGTCCCCTAGCAATAAGCCTAGCCTATGTTAGCGGTTGCTACTGTAGCCTAGTCTATGATTCTGACATCTAAACCTAAGAAGCTAACAGCTTAGATTATGCCAATAAGTAAGTACTCATTTCGAATAATTATTAATTAATCATTAACTATAATACACAAACAAACAATAAAAACCTTCCAATTGTTTGTTTACATTCAGCTCTTACGAGTACCGAACGAACGCCAAGCAATCACTTTTCTTAGGACACAGTAAGCCATAAATTTTCATTAGTATCTCTCTTCAACTAATGAAACTACCAAACAGTATAATAACCATTCATTTCTATTCTTTAGTCTATCTTTACCTAATGGAGATACTGAGTTACTGACAGCTATAATGAAACATATACGTAACGTAATATGAAAACAGAAGAAGAATTCTAAAAAACACGTATTTGTTGGCTTTGATGATAGCAGTCTGATTTATTTTATATTTTATGATATCTAATTCACAATTTTTTTATTAAATGTATTGCATGTACTCATTTCAAATAATTATTAAGTAACCATTAACTATAATAAACAAAAAAAAAAAAAAACTTCCAAACTTGTTTACATCCAGCACTTACGAGTATCAAACTATCGCCAAGCAATCACTTTTCCTAGTACACAGTAAGCCATAAATTTTCCTTATCTCTTCAACTACTGAAATTACCAAACAGTATAATAACCATTCATTTCTATTCTTTATTCTATCTTTACCTAATTTTTTTTTTTATGAAATGTATTGCATGAATAAGTTTTTCAATTTACAGCATCCTTTTACCAATAGAATACTTGAAGCACAAAGGTAGATGCTGACCAATAGGAGAGCAGGATCTTATGGGGTGACTAGCATCAGGAACCAATGGGAGAGCGGGAGGATGGTGGCGAGTTTACTCAGTTGGCGGCGCGGGAGTTTTAAAATTGTTCTCGGTGGTCTGGGCGAATCTCGGGACTTTACAGCAACAGCCTTTCGTAACTTGACCAATTTTCGTATGTGGAGCCGTAAAATTTTTCGAATTTGCTTTCGTATCTTGAGCCTTTCGTATGTCGAGGTACCACTGTATGAGCAAATGTATAAAAAGACATCATGTGAGAGAGGGAGAATACCTGCCCCCTTGAAGTCTAAGTACACCACTGACTCGTGGGACACCCAGAATCAGCGATAGACAAACCCTTACATTACCGTATAAAGCAACAGTGCTGGCGATCATTGATTATGGTTGCAAAATATATGGCTCAAGCACCAGACACAGCACTGAAAACGTTAGACCCAGTTCATAATGAGGGCCCTTAGATCATCACCAACCTCATGAATTACCTGTCTCTCTCCAGAGAGATCTAGTAACAATGAAGTGTGCTCGGAGAATTTGGACAAGCAATTACAAAAAAAAATATTTGAATTAAGAGATATTTTAAAAAGTCATCCACCACCTTTTCCAATTATAACTAGAAGATTATAAGAGACACTGAATATAAGTAGTGTATAATTTCCTTTAATAATAAAATTACCTCCTCCTTTTACAGTGAATAAAATGAGAATGTGTACTTAATTAAGATATTTATAAAAAATAGACGGTAGACAACATATAATAATGCATATAAGCCAAAAAGATCCACCTTACGCAATATACACAGATGGAACTAAATTTTAACATGAAGTGGGATATGCAGCATGCTGCGGTGTCCCAGGACAAAACGTATCGGTTCTTTCTACCAGATGATGCCTCTGTATTTACAGCTGAATTATGTACAATAGCATCAGCCAGAAAAATAATTAAAGAAGACTCATTAATAATTTTGTGATTTATAGTAACTCCAGAAGCGCTATAGAAGCCATTCAGTGTTACAATTGAAAAAATAATATTGCTCAACAAAGTAAGTTATTACTCCATAAGTTATATAATAATGAGAAAAATGTAGCAATATGTTGGATCCCTGCTCATGTAGGGATCAAAGGAAATGAAGAAGTTGATAGAATAGTCAAAGAAGCAACCCATATGATAAGATCAAGTGTGAATATCCATTCTATTGATTATGTAAGACACACAAAGCAAATGGAAATATATATATAGTATATATATATATATATATCTATATATATATACAGGCAGTCCCCGGGTTACGACCGTGTCGGCTTTCGACATTCCGAGGTTACGGCGCTTGTCAATAGACATTATTTCCAGGGTTACGACGCCTACAACGCTCATCTGGGAGATGAATTATGACACCAATAATGCAAAATAATCAATATTTGAAGGTTTTTTTTTTTGTTGAAAAATGCCATAAGAATGCAGTTTACATAGTTTTTAATGCACCCAAAGCATTTAAAGTAAGGTTTTCTTATGATTTTTGACGATGTTCCGGCTTACGACGCGTGTGAAGAACAGAACTCCCGTCGTAACCCAGGGACCGCCTGTATATATATATATATATATATATATATATATATATATATATACAATACTCATCTGAAACATGGACACTTAACCCTCTTACGCCGAAGCGGTAAAAAAAAAAAAATTGTCTCCCTTGTGCCGGAGGTGTTTCAGAGTGAGCGCGGAAGCGGAAAAAATATTTTTTTCAAAAAATCACAGCGCGCTTAGTTTTCAAGATTAAGGGTTCATTTTTGGCTCCTTTTTTTTCATTGGCTGAAGTATGCAACCATCAGAAATGAAAAAAATATTATCATATATAAATAATGCGATATATGATAGCGCAAAAACTAAATTTTATATATAATTGTATTCAAATCGCGCTGTGCGCAAAACGGTTAAAGGTAACAAGTTACTTTTTTTTTCGTTGTAATGTACACTACGTTGCTATCATTTTGGTATATAACACATTGTAAAACAATAAAAGCAACACAGAGAAAATATTATCACAAAATAATGCATGCAATTCGTAACGTGCGGACGTAAACAATATTTTTTTTCAAAAATTCACCATAAATCTAAATATTGTCCTAGAGACTTCCAATTTCTTTCAAAATGAAGACAAATGATTGAATATTACTATACTGTAAGAGTATTAGCTTACAATTGCAGTTTTTGACCATATCTGACGAGTTAAAAGTTGACCGAATGTCGAATTTTTTATATATTATATATGCAATTATTTGGAAATAAGAAAAAAGCTACAACCTTCATATATTTTTCGTTTTATTCTACATAAATTGCGCACATTTTCATATATAAAACTCTTATGAAATGCCTAATATGAAATGGAGCAAATATTCCGAGAATGGGCCGTACGCATTTCGGAGATTTGTGGCGGAGATTCCGCGCGCGGAGGGAAGGAAAGATTTTTTTTTTAAATTCACCATAAATCTAAATATTGTGCTAGAGAGTTCGAATTTGTTTCAAGATGAAGATAAATGACTGAATATTACTAGACTGTAAGATTTTTAGCTTACAATTGCGTTTTTCCACCATTTCGGTAGAGTCAAATTTGACCTAACGTGGTTTTTTGTTCATGAATCTTACCTGCCAGATATATATATAGCTGTATTCTCCGAAGTCCGACAGAATTTCAAAACTCCCGGCACACGCAGTGGTCGGCCAGGTGGTAGTACCCATTCCCGCCGCTGGGAGGCGGGCGTAAGGAACCATTCCCATTTTCTGTCAGATATTTTCTGTCGCCGGTGCAGACAACAAGTGTTTTCTGCACCTCCGTCATTGGATTTTGGAACTCTTTTGGTCACTTGAGTATCCCGATTGATTTTTGGTTATTTGATTAAGATCGGTGGTTAGGCATGCGCTAATTGTGGATTGTTTTTATTTTGGCTTGATTTTTCCTTAAACTTACGATGTCTGGATCTAGTTCGACTAGGCCAGAGTATGTTGTGTGGAAGAATGCAAGGTTAGGCTACCGAAAACGTCGGTAGACCCTCATACAGTGTGCGCGAATTGTAGGAAACATGTTTGTATGTTTGATGAGCGCTGCAACGAGTGTGAAAATATGTCTGATTCTGCGTGGAAGGCTTATGAATCATAGGTACGTAACTAGAACGTGATAGTGTAAGGAGGTCTTCCTCCAGGCGTGTAACACAAGTTACCCGTCCAGTAGAATTTTTCCCTCCAAAGACCTGTGATGCCTTCGGGCCCTACAATAGTGTCTTTGGAGGGTAATACCCTATCTGTGATTCTTAAATCTTTGCGTAGCCTGGAATCATGTTTGCATTGGAAAGTTATAGTAGTGTAGTGAAGTATAGTGATAATGCCATGAGTGTTCATTCTATCGCGTAAGCGTATAATTTCTCATTGACAAAACACTACCGCGTGATGGCTCTTCCTACCTCGGTGAGGCAGAATGAAGTAGGGAGGTAGCTGTCCAAGTGTCTAAAATACTCTACGTTTGTTCATAAAACTTACCAGTCAGATATATGTATAGATATATCTGCCGGGTAAAGGTGAACAAGCGATGTTGTATCATAGTAATATTATTTTTGCCCTTACGTCATATTACTATCAAGCGGTTGTATGGTTCAAGTTATATACTCATACCATAGTTACTCCTACGGAGGACAACCGAGAGTACGATTATTCTTATTACATTTAATCGGTTCTCCCTGCAACTATTCAGGGGTTTGCCGGTTCCCTATTTTTAAACTTATTTTAAGGTATTGTTATGACAATACCAAGTTAGCCGTTTTTATATTTAGCAAATTCAGTTTCGCTTAAATATACCAGTTTGATGGATTTTGGTTTCTGCTCTATAATGATAGTAAACCTATTCATTCGTAGAATGGTGTAGGTGGCAACTCAGGCAGAGCAGTGCGAGAACGACGAACGTTCTCTGAGTCTGCTGTCACTAATGCGTAATGCCAGTGCTCAGTTCAATCTGATTGTCTGCCATGCGCAGTAGGTTACGTCTCTCTCTCTCCTGCGGGATTGACGGACTAACCGTATCTACCCTACAATCACGGCCTTAGCCTCGGGTTGAGGGGAATTCTAGCATACATGGCTGAACATCTTCACTTTGCGAGAATTTTTTCATAAAAAAAAAAATAAATAAATAAAAAAATAAATAAATATATATATATATGTGTATGTAGTATGTGTGTATATATGTGTATGTATATGTATATATATATATATATATATATATATATATATATATATATATATATATATATATATATAGATATATGTATATGTATAGATATATATGTGTAAATGTATATGTGTGTATGTATATATATATATGTATTAGACCTTTTTCGGTTCTGTTTACCGCATGGTAACAGAATTCTGTCCGAGTCTACAGCGGCATAGCACACATGATTTCCCTCGAAACAAGAATGATGTGCAAGAGATGCAGTCAATTAGCTCGCCGAGACGTCCCTTGCTCGATTATGAAGGGGACTCCTTCCGCTGCCAAATACGACAGCGCCGAGCGCGACGCTCGGCAGGACGCTTGGATGGACGCACAACGTAATGCTTCTTCAGACATTCGCCGAGAATCAGAGAATAGTAATGGATCTCAGGAAGGAGACTTTTTAGGAAGAAACAAATGAACAATCTTCTACAGTGTCTTCAAATTACTCCTGTTTAAGTGAAACGCAGCCTTATTAGGGAAGGAAACATGCTCGGTGAGGGAATGAATGAATTGCAGGGGACCATTTCCTCGCTGGAGAAGTTTGTTTTCCCTGAATAGACTGAAATTCACACCTCTCCAGTTTTTCCTGCAGAAATAGCATAGATGATCTAGAAATGATTCTGAACATCTCTCATAGTCAAGATTCGTCTATAGGTGATGTCATGGCTCATAATCTCATAGAATTTGAATCTTGAAAGATACTTTAGTCTTCAGAGATGTCCTCCCACCGCGCAGGAGTTGGAACTCTCGGAGGGTCTCGCTCCCTCTGAGGAGAACGAAGACGCTATAGGTCGCAAAGGTGGCCGTCGTCTTTGGTTCCTCGGAGGCGGACGCTTCTCGTCCGTTAGCTCCTTCTGCTTTGCAGTCGTCTCCTGGGCAATTGGAAGACTTTCCGCAGTAAAAGAGAGCTAAGATGTATGATGTATGGTCTCAGGGAGGGGGACGCTTCACGTCCTCTCTCTTTTCTACTGTGTTGCGATCTTCACCGGAGAGGACGTCTTCCGATGAGTATGCTTTGAGCACTTCGGTGCTCCTAAGATATATCCTTGGCGGTCCATGTGAGAAGGAGGAGGGCTTCCCTCGCCCATCGTCTTCTCCAAAGGATCAGCCTTTTTGCCTGAGAAGGAATGTTCTCCATCGAAAAGGATGATTGTGTCTTTGCAGCAACAACTTGTTTTGTTGATTGCAGTGAGAAAGGCAAAGCCACATCGCGAGAGGAAGGATGATAGGCTGCCAATCAAGAGTCCAGGCAGTCCCCTTTCTTCTTCTCCTCGTTCCCTCTCTTTCGCCAGTTGCCTTGCTCTCTAGATTTCATGCAGCTCTCCAGAGGTTGTCTAGAGAGCACGGTTACCATCTTCCCGAACGTGTGTCAGTTGAGAAGAAGAAGAGGTCTTGGTTCGATGGCTTCGAGCCTCTTTTGAAGAATAGTTTCAGCCTGCGGCCCCTCAGTCTCCTCCTTCGCAATTGTTATCTTCGAAGGACGACGGGCTCATCATGCCTCCACTCAAACGCGGTGTCTGAAGGATTTTCAAACAACTTAATCGTTGGTGAAGTCCCTGGAACTACTGGCGTGAATTCGAAAAGTCACATCTGATCCCAACCCAATCCATCGATGTATCTGGGGATTCAGATGGATTCAGTGGCTTTTCGAGCTTTTCCGTCCAGGGACGTCAGCAGCAAGGCTTAGACAAAGTGTTAGCCTTCCTAAGGAAAGATTCGTGCTCGGTGAGGGAATGGATGAGTCTAACTGGGGACCATTTCCTCGCTGGAGAAGTTTGTTTCCTTTGGGGAGACTGCACCTCAGACCGTTACAATTTTTTCTCAAGTACAATTGGAAAGAAAACAAGAATCTACACATGATCTTGGAAATTTTATGAGAGGTAAAACATCACTTGAAATGTTGGCTAGATCCAGTGTAGCTGTCGGAGGGCGTGTCTCTCAAGCTTCAGAGCCCCGACCTAGTGTTGTTCTCCGACGCGCCACCACGGGATGGGGAGCATCATTAGGGGGAAAGAAGTTGCAGGGCACCTGGAGAGGGGAACAGGTGTCCTGGCACATAAACCTAAAGGAAATGGCAGCCATCTTTTTAGCTCTCCAGTTTTCCAAGAAAAAGTCTCTCGTCGAATAGTCCAAGTCAACTCAGACAACACCACAGCTCTGGCGTACTTGAAGAAGTAGGGAGGAACACAGTCTCAGTCCCTTTTTGCTCTGGCAAAGGAGATCTTGCTGTGGGCAAGGGCACTGGACGTCATGATCCTTACGAAGTTGTAGCATGAGTAGAGAATGTCTGGGCAGATCTCCTCAGCAGACGACGTCAACTTCTGCCAACCGAGTAGACTCTGCATCAGGAGGTATGCCAAGAGCTGTGGGGGTTATGGGGACGTCCGCTCGTGGATATCTTGCGACGTCCAGAACGAAGAGGCTTCCACTGTACTGCTCCCCAGTACTCGACCCAGCTGCAGTGACGATAGACACACTTCTCTGGAACCTGGACGGGGATGGACCTGTACGCCTTTCCCCGTTCAAGATCTTAGGGGAAGTCATGAGAAAGTTTGCGGTGTCGGAAGGGACGAGAATGACTTTGTCGCCCCGTTCTGGCCTGCGAGAGAGTGGTCACAGAGGCATGGCCCTTGCAGTAGACTTCCCGAGGACGCTTCCAGTAAGGACAGATCTACTCAGACAGCCCCACTTCAAGAGGTACCACAGAAGCCTCTTCGCTCTGAGTCTGACTGCATTCAGACTATCCAAAAGTTGGCCAGAGCGAGAGGCTTTTATACGTCAATGGCGAAAGCTATCGCCAGTGCAAGAAGAGCGTTTTGCAAACGCAGTGTACAATCGAAGTGGATAGTCTTCAGGAGTTGGTGCAAGAAGAACGGCATTTCCTCCACCACGACCTCTGTGAGCCAGATTGCTGACTTCCTTTTCTGAGAAGGGATCTAAAACTTGCAGTCTCTACAATCAAGGGTTATAAGAGTGTGCTTTTAGTTGTCTTTAGGCACAGAGGCCTGGACTTGGCGGACAACAGAGACCTTCACGATCTCTTGAGATCTTTCGAAACGATGAAGGTTCAAAAACCCAACCCAAGTTGCCGTCTTGGAACTTGGATGTAGTTCTGAAGTTCCTCATGTCCAGTCCATTCGAAAGACCTATGGCATGAAGGTCGCGAGCTTTATGAATTCTTGGTCCATAACAATATGTCATAAAGGACATATGAGCTGTCACTTACGGGAGATGCAATTCTGTGTTGACCTCCCGTTACACGAAGGATGTCAATTCAACCTACAAGAGATCCTTTTCTCTTGGTTGTTCGTGTCTGCGGATACGTTGCTGGGATAGGGAGCCGACACTGATCCTTAACTAGTGAGTTAATTTTTTTTTTAGTTTAACTCTTCAAATTAAGCGCTAACCCTCGTGTTAGGATCAGGTGATCGGGATCGGTGTTGTGCTCCTTTAATTATGCTAATAGGCATAGGTATATGGTCATATGAGTGGAATTAGCACCCATTGACAAATGCCAGTTAGGCTTTGCGAGTAAGTGGATAAGACCCCATCGGCAAACCCACAAGAACTCTTACCCATAGGTCACATCCTCGCTGAGGCTCTTGAGACGAAGCAGACTCCTAAGCAATAGCTAGGAAGTCAACCCTCCGTCTGAAAAGATAGGAACCAAGTTTATAAGAGGTCCTTCTGATAACTTGTGGTGTTTGGTCAGGAAGCCAAGGTTACCAGTGTCAAAGAATGCTTTGGCTTTTTTCTTGAGGGGCACCATCAAGGAAGTGCATTCATCCTGTCAAGACAGTGATATGAAAGTGTTGAAGGTGAATGCACATGGACTGAGGGCTATTTCTACGTCGGTAGCCTTCCAAAAGAACATGGCACTCAATGACATCTTGAATGCCACATTTTGGCATAGTAATTCAGTGTTTTCCTCTCACTACCTTCGGGAGGTGAGGATTACATACGAGAACTGCTACTCTTTGGGCCCATATGTCGCAGCAGACAATATATTGGGACAGAGAGTAGCACTCTTCCTATCTTTTAGAAAATAATATGTTAGTTTGGACTTTTTAATTTTATTTCTTTTTATTTTTTATTTTTATTATGTTTATGTAGGTGTTTAGTTTTTTGTGGTCATGGGTAGGCCGCCTTAGGCGGACTTCCCTCCATTAGCCTTGGTTTTACGAAGTTTAACCAGATAGGCTAGGTCAGGTGGTAATGTTTTGCTTCGCCCTCATAGTAGGGTAAAATGTTTTTGTCACAGTGTGGTCACGCCCCCATGACAAATCATCTGGAGCGCACCAGCTACATAGGTCACGTCCTTGCTGGCACCTCCAGTGAAGCATTAACAGCATTCGGTGTCTAAACAACACCTATGTTATCTGTCACATTGTGGTCACGCTCCCCGTGACAGTTCATTAGAGCGCACCAGCTACACAGGTCACGTCCTTGCTGGCACCTCTAGGAATGCAGTACCGAAATTGGAGGTCTATAATATAGGATCTAGTTGCATTGTGGTCACGCCCCCGTGACAGATCCTCTAGAACTCAACAGCTTCACAGGTCACTACCTAGCTGGAGTCTCTAGTAAAGCAGAAGCAGACTTGGGGGACGGTACTCACAAAGTCAGCTATGCTAACAGTTAAGGAACCAAAATATCAATCATATATATGAAATTGTTTCCCAAAATCGAATCTGTCTCTCCCTTCCTCCAAAGGTGGGATTCAGCTATATATATATCTGGCAGGTAAGATTCATGAACAAAAATGATATTGTTATGATACAATAAAGTTTGTTCATACTTACCTGGCAGATATATATAATCAAAGTGCCCCACCCACCTCCCCTCAGGAGACAGTGGCACTAGAAAAATCTGACAGAAAATGGGAATGGTTCCTTACGACCCGCCTCCCAAGTGGCGGGAATGGGTACTACCACCTGGCCGACCACTGCGTGTGCCGGGTGGAGTTTTGAAATTCTGTCGGACTTCGGAGAATACAGCTATATATATATCTGCCAGGTAAGTATGAACAAACTTTATTGTATCATAACAATATCATTTTTTCTATTTATCGTGATTTATATGCAAATATTTCAAAAATGAGAAAAGCTACAACCTTCAATTATTTTTTGTTGTATTCTACATGAAATTGCGCACATTTTCATATATAAAACTTTACGTAACGGCTAATTTAAAATGGTGCAAACATTACCACAATCGCACGTATGATTTTTTCGGAAGAATTACCGTGCGGACGTAAAGAAAATGTTATTTTTTTCATAAATTCACCATAAATCGAAATATTGTGCTAGAGACTTCCAATTTGTTGCAAAATGAAGGTAAATGCTTGAATATTACTAGAATATAAGCGTTTTAGCTTACAATTGCGTTTTTCGACCATTTCGGTAGAGTCAAAGTTGGACCGAATGTTGTTGAAATTTTGGCAATTATCGTTATATATGAAAATATCTCAAAACTGATAAAAGCTACAACCATGGGTTGTTTTTAGTTGTATTGTGCATGAAATTGCGCACATTTCCATATATAAAATTTTATATAACGGCTAATTTTAAAATGGTGCAAACATTACCACAATCGCATGTATGATTTTTTTCGGAAGAGTTACTGCGCGGACGTAAGGAAAACGTTTTTTCATAAATTCACCATAAATCGAAATATTGTGCTAGAGACTTCCAATTAGTTGCAAAATTAAGGTTATTGATTGAATATTACTAAAATATAAGAGTTTTAGCTAACAATTGTTTTTCGACCATTTCGGTAGTCAAAGTTGACCGAAGGTTGAAATTTTGGCAATTATTGTTATTTATATGAAAATATCTCAAAACTGATAAAAGCTACAATCATGAGTATTTTATTGTTGTATTCTACATAAAAATGCGCACATTTTCATATATAATACTTCATGTAACGGCTAATTTACAATGGTACAAAAATTATGTCAAAGTGATGAAATAATTTCCGAGATGTGTCACAGGTACTTTTTAGTGCGGCAAGAAAGAAATTCGCGCTTGCGTGCCTGCGTAACGATTGTAAACAAAACAACACCTTGATCCGTGAACTCCCAGCATCCTCCAAGGCGCGTGATTCAAAAGTTTTAGGCTGGTAGGCCTAAAAGTATTTTTCCGCGAATTTAAAAAAAACTTTTGTAAGTCGACGTAAATTACGTCCAGTCAGCGCACGGGAGACAAAAAATGTCGACGTAAAATACGTACAGTTGGAGTAAGAGGGTTAATGAGCAGCCCACACGGCCCAGCTCCCAAGTGCTCAGAGTGCAAGGTGATAATAATGGTCAGATGTGTTGTGTGAATCTCCAAAGTATGTGACTGTCAACTTTTGGAAATAAGTCAACGAAGGAAATTTTGTCATAATCTTTTACATTTTCAGTCATTCTAATTTTGGTGTTCTTGAAGAACTCATTTATTTGATTAATAAAGTATAAAAATAAGTAAGTAATAAAAGCACAAAAACCCCTACAGTGACTCGAGGACTTGCATATTCACGGATTCCTCTAAGGGTGTTATTCGTGGGAAATTCACTTGTTCATGGTAATTTTCTGTGAAAAGTATCCACACATTGCTGTATTTTCATATCAATTCCATCTTGACTTTTAGTTAACAAAATAGGCAGTTTCAAGCCTTTTTATGGGGTTCCAACTATTTGCGGATTCTAGCTATTCATAAGGGGGTCTGGTATGCATCCCCCACGAATTCGGGAGGTCTACTATAGCATTTGTCAAATTAAAAAACAATAATTAAAATACAATGAGTACATTAGTAAATGTATTCATTGTATATGTTCCAGTATGAAACCATGTGCCTGTGTGCAGTTTAAAGTTCATGTTAATTCCTATTGGGTGCTAGTGCTTGGGACTAGTATTTTATGCTAATCCATTGGGCCAGCCCTGATGAGAGATGAAAACATTCAGATCAGTAGTCTGGTTAAACAAATTTAATAATAATAATCTTGCATATTGCATCATGTTGAACGTACATCATTTCAGGAATTTTACATTTTAACAAACTACCAAGGGATTCAGAGCCGATGGAATGCTGTTTTTTGGTAGTAACTTACATATTATTAAAGTATCCGATAGAGGTGAAAGTTGACAACAGTATAATTTATAACTCTACCTAATTTTTGCAATGATGATTTTGTACCTAAGTTCAATAGTTCTGGTACTTATCAGAGGTAAAAAGCGAGTTTTTCATTTGCCAGAGCCATCAAAAATATTGCCAAAAAACAGCATTCCATCGGCACTGATCCCTGAAATCCCCTTAATACATATGTACCATATTATAAAAATGGACTTTATTATTTTAGGTGAATGAAGCAATTCCATTTTAAAGCTATTTATTTTGACTGGCATAAGTACCTATCATCAAAATTTGTGATTGTTTTCTTGCAGTCCGGTTAGAAGCTGTAATTGCACTGTCACCTGACCATCCAACAACTGAACCGGTTACATCACTTTGCCTTCATTGGGATGGGCAACATCAAGCATCTAATAATCCACAACTAAGGGTATGTTGAAGATATACCTAGGCATTTTGAATCCCCTTTGATGTTTGCCGATAATTTCAAAGGGGATTGTTCATATAGGAGTTGAAAGGGGAGTTGTTAATGTAGGATTTGGTTTTAGTGCCACATTTCTTTTCTCGTGGCAATGAGAGGGAAAGGGAAATTCATTAATTTTCTTTAAAAAGCCAGTTTATCATCATTGAAAGAATTTTATAATTTTTATTAATTTTCAAACTATTTATATGTAACCATTACATCCAGGAATGGTAATGGAATAGTTCTGGTTTTTTGTAAAACTCACCTTGACAGTTAAAAGATACTTGGTAAGATAGCAAAGATAAAAGAATAAAGGGACAGAGAAGAGTAGCTAAGCAGGAGAATAATTGTGTAATACAGTATCATTTATTGATATAGATAACTAAATTTGCTTGAAGCAACACAGTAGATATAATTATATGGGCCCTCAGAGAAGTGAGCGTTACTGGAAACTTTGAACCAGTACCTGGGTTAGGTAAATTTGCCACCCTTTGCACTCCTGAACTAATGATAAATACTTAAGAAAGACTCCATCTTAAAGACATTAAGTTCAGTTCAGAGAAGAGCACTCGATGTTTTAATCAGTGGTTCCAGCCTCATAAGTGTGCTGACTTGATTGTGGATATCTCTGATTTGTTTGTTTTTATTTTATAACCTACAGTTGGAATGAAAATTATTTTTAGCAAATAGAATGTATTTTAAGCACATTAATTGTAAACAGCCTTACTCTGTGCAGTGTATCTATAGTTGTACCAACTTTCTATGTCCTGGGAAGCAGTGAACCCATTGTTCATGCCCAAACCATGTTCCCTCATCCTGCAAAGGCTTGATATTATGTCCCATCCTCAACCATGTGGAATGCGGGGAAAGGACGACACTTTTTTTATAGTACTTGGTTTGTCTGAAAAACTTATGACTTTCTAAATCATTATTTATAAAAAGCCTGAATTGTAGTTTAGGAGGAAGGATGAATATAAGAGACAGGAGCAAGAAGAGAAGAGAAGACTGTAAAAGCAGAAATTCATCCTCTTCCCAGTCACATTAGGCATGAAAGCCAATATTTTGCATAAACATTCCTTCAAAGTTTGTCAGAACATGAGGAATGGGAATCATGAAGATGAACCGCTCCTGTTCCTCCCAAATGACAAAAATATCTTGCCATGACTGGCACATAAGATGTATGGTTCAAATTCCCCAGATACAATAATTAAAAATGGTTTTACAATAAAATATTTTTATACAAGACAATTATTAGCAGGCCTTTATGTGTTAATGGCTCCCAGATACACCAAACAGATAAGTCTAGACAGAAGAAAGATATGAATACATATGGCCAGACATGTTCCATTTATCCCAGAAGGCATCACTTTTTTTTTTTTTTCATCTTGCTAACCTCCATGTAGAAGTGTGGGGAAGGGAGGAGGGCACTAAAAGGTTTAGATTAATGGCTTTATATATAAATATGTTTTAGTAAAAAAAAAAAAAAAAAAAAAAATCATTGTTTTGTCATATGAATCCACCCTTCAGAAATCTCAATTTAGGAGTGAGGACAATGACAATGTCAACTAACCTTGGAAGAGAACAGTTTACTGAATCATCTACCCTTCAATGAAAAGAGTTGACTTGTAACCCAGAGTAATTGAGTGAGAGAGAGAGAGCTGCATTAGAATGGGAACAGGTGTCAAGTGGATGAATACCATGCTCATTACACCAAGGAACAATAACAATTGCTCTAACTATCTGTGGAAAGGGTTAGTGGTAGAGCCAGGGATTGTAATAGTTGATGCTGTGATTTTAGAAAAGTTCATCTCTCTTAGACTACACCTTGTGTGAAAATATAGGGGCTCCAGGTAACTAAAAATGGTGTAAATGGAGCTGCTTCAGAAGTCTCCTCAAAGTGGCAATATCTTTTTCTATTTTCCATGATGTGGTTCAAAAAGTCTGGAAATCTGTTTCTAGGGCCAAAAGGGGTTGTGAGAGTCATTCAGGAGTTCAGTGAAGTCTGAAACTTTATTAAATCCTGTTTCAGAAGTCGAATCAGAGGAAAGGCATGGATATCTAAATAATTCCAGATCTGTATTGCAGCATTCATTGCCAGGCTACTCAGTGACACTGGAAAATGGTGCATTCACATATAGAGTATTGCTTCAGTTCCCTTATTGTTTAAGACAATAGGTATATGGCAGTATTCAGCAAGCAGTATCCTGGCAACTATTGCCAGGCAGTGCAGGTATACCAAGTCGCTACCTTTTACTACACTGATGTTGTGCCATGGTGACAGTTTCTCAGTCACTAAATAATGGATATTATATTGGCTGTCATTATCCTGGTAGCCAAGCTATAAAATTCCCATTTAACCCTCACATTCCGGGCAAATTTTTAATCAGTTTGTATTTTTCATAGCTAACAAATCTGAGGTTTTAATGTTGACTGCCTGCCTCTAGCCACCCCTCTCATATCCTGGGTTGGAAGAAAGACTGATGCGTCATGAGGTTCCAAGCCTGGTCTTATGCGTCATGAGGTTCCAAGCCTGGTCAGTGACCAGCTTCCACCTTGTAAACACAGGAATTGCCAGATGCCACAGATTCCTTGCTTTGCAATCTTTGATTGTGTTAACTAGTTTTTCAGCTGGTGCTAGACATTTATTGTATTGTTAAGACCTCAGGTTTGTTAGCTATGAAAAATACAAATTTGTGAAAAAATTTGTCCATATATATAAATATAATATTTAGGCTTGAGAATAAGAAAGTTTAAAAGTTATATACAATATTAGTGTGGTTGTTTGCTAATATAAAATCGCTTAGAATTTTTCAAGAAAGCTCATTGAGCACACCGTAAACTGGAAGAAAAAATGTTCACAACTCTGCCATCAAATAGCTTTGTAATAGTGGAAATTCTTGAGTCTTTACTTGAGCTTTCAAAGTTCATCGCAGAGGCATGAACGGTGTCTGACTGTCTTTTAAGTGTGTCTAGCAGAGTCATAGTTGGGAGATTTCCTATTTTACTTTTGCATACAAAATCAGTTTTAGTAATGTAAAAAGGATAATGACTAAATTTAAACTAGATAATTTAAAAAACCTCAGAATTTTTTGGAACACTTTTTTATATAATGTTCTTGAATTTAAGTAGATTTATAATGGTTTTGTTTAGTTAAAAACTTGACCAGCTTCCTTGGAGCGAGATCTGTTACCAGCTTCTCCAAACTAGGCCCTTACTTTTTAACATCATAAAGTTTTAAGAATTTCATCAATGATAACTGTAAGAACTCTCAACAACCATATGAGGGATAAAAAAAATTCAAGTCACTGACAGATATATGAAAAAAGTTATAAATGAAGAGATAAGAAAAAATTAATTCAGTTTATTGTGTAATACATACCATGATGCTATAATAATTTATAGTTAGTATTGGTACTACTGAATAAAAATATCACCCCATGCCCACTACTTTTAACAAAGCAATTTTTTTTTTCTGGGGTGTATTGATCATTGGGGTGTTGAAATACTTGACTGTATTAAAACTGACAAACTAAAACTACCAGATGATGCTATAGCATTTACTCTGCCCAGTGATGAAAATCTCAAAACCAGGTTTTATGATTGCTTGTTCTTGTAAGCCACACCCCATGTTTCAGTTCTTCATTATTGTTGGATGCAATAACTTCTTGAAGAATATACACATAATAAATGGTATGGAGAGTTGATGTATTTTACATTATTTTCTGTCATTTTAATGTATTGTTTTTAATTACAGCAAATGGAAAAAGAAGTTAATGTACATTGGGATGAATTGGCCCCAACTCGGTGTGAACGTTTACAGTTATTGCCTCTAATATTGTACCGTTTGGCTGTATGCTTGGATGTGTACACTGAAGCCTACAGTGCTCACGTTGAAGCCAGAGGCAATGATACACATTTTCACAAAGAGAAGATATTCTTCAGACCAGCAAGGTATGATGAGTGACTGCATTCTTTCTTCATTAGTTGTAGGCATTGTTGGATTTTGTTCTATTTGTATTTAGTTAGGAAAAACATTGTGTTCAGTTATTTTGTGTATTAGTTTGTACGTATGCTTGTAATAGCTTAACTGCTGACCATCATTGTTTTAGTTGGTCCGGTAGTTAGTCGAATACATTTGGTGGTTCAGTCAACCACAGTCGTGGGCAGTCTTGTTACATAAACCAGAGTGTGAGGTTGTATGATAATAACTTAGGATGCCGCCATAATCAAGACTACAAGAAGTCATCGAGATCTCCGTATCGTAATCACTTGACTATCCTCTGCTCAGAGTTTGTTTGGGGAAAGTGCCTTTATGGGATATGCATACTTAGAATAAGGGTAGTTTTCTCGTGATGCACTTTGAAGGAGAGTTATGGAGCATAGAATGAGCTGGAATCAGTTCCATATAATTCAGGCTAGGATAGCAATCTCGTCATTCACAACAACGAATCCCTCTTTCACATTCACAGTAAGTTAATATCATTTATATACTCATTGGTATACACAATGCAATGTCATATCTTGAATGTCAATTAAAAGAGTACAGTAAAATGGGTGTCGAAGTGTAGGTCTTGGACTATGATTTGATTATTCGCATTTCAAGTCACCTTAGGCTATGTTATCCCATGTGATTTGGAATTCTCTACTTAATACTAAGCAAGTACAGTGGAACCTCGACATACGAAAGTCCCAACTTACGAAAAATTCAAGTTACGAAAGCAAATATGAGGATTTTTTTTGCCTCTGCATATGAAAATAATTCAGGTTACAAAAGGGTGTTACTGTAAAGTCCCGAGATTCGCCTGGACCACCGAGAACAATTTTAAAACTCGCACGCCACCAACTGAGTATACTCACTGCCATCCTCCCGCTCTCCCATTGGTTCCTGATGCTAGTCACTGCCATAAGATCCTGCTCTCCTATTGGTCAGCATCATGCCTCTATGTAAAAGCGTTCCTTGACCATTTTTTGCGGCAGCGTTATTGTAAACACTGGAATTCGTTCGTTCACATATACATATTTTGTTTGTGAACGTAAATTTGTGTTAGTGATTTGGCTTTCGTTGTACTGTAAGTTACTATATTGTGTTGTGTGTGAACTTAATTACTTACGTTATTAGCCATAGGTCCCAAGAATGTTGCTGAAGTTCACGGAAAGAAGAGGATGCTTTCTATGGAGAACGAAGATGGAGATAATCAAGAAGTGTTAACTGTATTCTGCCATTTGTTAATGTGTTTCGTAAAGTTTAGTGTTAATTTTTTCTGCCATTTTTTAATGTGTTTCATAAAGTTAAGTGTTCATGTTTTCTGCCATTTGTCCTTCTCCTCTGTCGCCACTTTCGGAGATTGCCTCACTCGAAAGGTAAGGTTCCACATTTTACTACATACGATACGTATGTAAGTACAATATTTCTTGTACCATGTACTCTAATACACTTTATTTACAGGTATGTAGTACATATTAGTAGTATATATGTAGTTTAAGTTAGGTATTGAATGGTCAAAATTGTTGTATTTCATTGTTTATTGGTCAATTTAGCTTTATTATAAAATTTACAGGGGTGTTTTTGTAGGGCTTGGAACAAATTAGGCAAATTTACATGTAAAAGTGGTTCAAGATATGAAAAAATCAGGTTACGAAAGGCCGCTTCGGAACGGATTAATTTTGTATCCTGAGGTACTACTGTAGTAATAAAATGGTGCCATGACCAGGATTACTGTGATTTATTATTACATTACTGATTTGTACAGTTTGCATTTTTTAAAGTGTGAGGATTGTTGTGATATTTGGCAATAAAGATAAGATATGACTGGCTGATGGTGGCAGCCAAATTGGAATTAGACACTCAGTCTGGTCTGAATTGATCAGTAGTAAAACCGATTTGGTTAATCAGTGCCTAGCCTAACGGAAGCCTAACCCTTTGCTAGTATCTCGGTAGGAATTTTAACCTTCTTTGCTAATTTTCTTTATACTATAAGTTTTCCCCAGTATTGCGCGAGGGATGGGTACCAGACACCCCGCGAATAGTTAGAACTCCCTCTAAAAATGCTTATAGCTTATATCTGCCTATCTTGGAAGTTGGAAGTTAAATCAAAATGACTTAAAGATATCCTTATCAAATATACCATTGAACTGATATTATTATCATCATCTTAAACATTGTACCATTAGAAAAATATACATTCAATAACAGAGAGAGTGTGAGAGAGCACTGAATGGCAACAGCATTATTTAACCACCATCAAGAGTGAAATTATTTATGAATTATTTAGAGAGAGAGAGAGAGAATAACTCTTTGCAATATCAAAAGATTGAAATGAGCTTCTATAGGCAACACTTCTTCCCTTCCATAACTACATAAGTTTATTCCAGAGAAGAGAGAGGGTGAACAAGTATCCTGTTTGTCTATCTGTCAATTCTTTGGCGGAGAGAGAGAGAGAGAGCTTATCTTACAGACCTTAACAGCTTGTTCGGGTTTTCCCCAGGTCCTCAGTGTGAGGCACCTTTAATGTCTACCAGAGAATTGCTAATGCATTTTCCAGTATATTTTGCATCTTCCAATCTTGGATGGTCTGGGATGCAGCTTAGATATTTGTTGGTTTATACTTAAACACATCTATGATCACTCCTTATATGTTCCTCAGATGAGCTGGCAAATTGCAATAGCCTAAATTTAATCCCATCTTCTACTTACATAAGTCAAAAACGCAAAAGAGAATGAGAAAGTATGGTTTCAACGTTATACGTACTCATGGCATAAACGTGTACAGCCATGAACAACAAAACAAGAAACAATGTTTTTTTTTTTTTTTTCTAAGTACAACCAGTTGGCTTGTATTTCAATCATTGTACTATAGTGTGTACACTTTTACCATAGTTATTATCAATGCCATTATGTAGAATATTATGTAGAATAAACCTGAGATATCTTAATGTGATAACATTATTCGCTAATAGATCAAAGATCAATAAGGAAATATATCCATTAAATTTAAACCTAGGTTATAACTTAAGCTGAGAAAACTGTTCAAGCTGCTAATGACCATTATCGTGCATCGGCAACAAGGATAAAACTCCAGTAAACGTATGCCATCAAACACAACTGTAGATAAAATTAAGATAAAATAATTTTAATCAAAACTACTGTGCTTGAAAGAACACTGTTGGTTTCATGCCGATAGAAGATGAATAACGTAAAGTTCATATTATGATGATATAAAAGAAATTTGCAAATGGAATCACATAATTTTTTTACTCAAACATGCTGCCAACCTAATCTGCTAACGAAAAAAAATTGGTTCACAATCACAACGAGACATATTCAAGTCACATTTCCACCTAAAAACACATCGTATAAGGAAAGTAACCCTTGTCTTGTATAAGTCAAGTATCTAGATATTCGTTTATGCTAATTAGAAGCAAGAAAATTCGCTCAGAATTACGCTAAATATGACTAAACAAACTCGTATTTGCCATCAGCTGATTTCCAAATCAAAACATTGGTCGCTCAGCGGAATACTAGCTTAGATTTATCATGGTATTTTATAAGAAGATAATATGAGAATACATACAATATTATTGGATACTGTGAAGTAATATATAACTTTTTAAAAGATTTATGGAAAAGATGCATATTTACTTTTTCTTCTGTGCTTATCTTAATTTTCGTCACTATGCCATTTATGTAGCAGTGGCATTTCGAGCTCGTATAGTTGTACCTCAATTTTTTGCTTGCGTAACAAAGCAAAAAATCGACGGAGTTGCAGACTTATATTTTGTACTTCTATCCCATGGAAAAACAAACAAATTGCAGTGTTGCAAAATCGAATATATACGCAAGTTTTGTCTTTTATGTAACAATTGTAAATATAAATTGTCATAAAAAACTTGATTCAATTATGTAAATAAAAATTTTATTATTTGGGTGCGACTGAACAACCTATTGTCTTCATCATGTGAAGGGCTGTTACAAAGACTTCAAATGGACATGCGTAGTGCCACTGATCAAATTTATGAACAAAAATAAAAAAATACCCTGTAATACATTTTTCATACACATTTTAAACATAAATGCATGAAAACTTATAACAAAAAGCTGAAGTTTCATTAACAAAATGAGGTATAACTAGCTCCCAAAGGAAAAAAAATATAACCACGTGACGTCTTTGTAAATGCATTTTTCGGAACAGCAGCGGACAAGAATGAACATTAAAGACATCCTCTGAATAAATGTTTTGGGCAGTTAACAAAAAGATTGCCGTTATACGTAATAATATTTTCATACATTTTAAAACATAAAAGATGGACATTTATAAAATCGACACATTGATTGCTAAATTTGCACTTTTTTTAACTATTTTTTGGAAGAGCGGCAGGTGGCAGCTTACAAGAACAAAGAATATTTTTTGGAAGAGCGGCAGGTGGCGGCTTGTAAGAACAAAGATGGAAAACATAATATTTGATAGCGTGAAGGGGAGTTTCACAAGCTGCCCTTGTGTCATATTTCGTGCAGAAATAAAATTGCCATATACATAATACATTTTCATACACATTTTAAACATAAAAGCATGAACATTTATAAAATCGACACATCGATCACTAAGTTTGTACTTTTTTTTAACTAAAATATTTCAGAAGAGCGGGAGGCAGCGGCTCACAAGAACGAATATGAAAAACATCCTCTTTGATAATGTGAAGGGCATTTTCAAAAGCTGCCTTTATATAATATTTCTGTGCAGAAATAAAAGTACCTTATACGTAATATATTTTCATACACATTGTAAACATAAAAGCATGAACATTTATAAATCAACACATCCATAGCTAAATTTGCACTTATTTAACTCTATATTTTTGGCATAAAACAGCGTCAGAGGCATATATTTTACCCTAATACCTATGTAATAAATCTCAATGAAAGTTTTTAATATAATTTGCATAACCTTTATGGTCTGAACGTTATTTCTACAAATGTATGTACTTGTCAGACATAACGGCACTAGCGGCGCTGTTGACCGAAAATTGTGCCATAAAAATACCTTAAAATACCTTATTTTTTTCATTAATATTTTTGACGACAGCTGTAAAACTGATTTGCCACTAAGTGATTGTGCCATTAATCGCTGGCCACCTGTATTAACATGTAGCGTTCTCTTCTCCTTTTTAGACTATATAATAAAAAATTGTAGTCTTTCCAGTAGGTCAAGATCCTTAACTTCTATTCTAGCTGTAAAGGACCTTTGTACACTCTATTTGTGCAATATCCTTTTGGTAGTGTGGTACCATATCATATTGCAATATTCAAGTGGACTATGTACTTATGTGTTATATAGCATAATCATGTGTTAGGCTTTTCTTGTTTTGAAGTGCTGTAACAATGTACCCATTTTTGCTTTGCATTTTGCCAATAGAATGCTATTTGATCATTGCATAACATGTTCCTATTCAACATAACACCAAGGTCTTTAACTGCTTCCTTATTAGTGATTGTCTCGTTATTGAGTCCCCTATATGCATATAGCTTTCCTTCTTTATCTCCATAATTTATTGATCCAAATTTATCAGAGTTAAATAACATCCTATTTACATCTGCCCATTCATATACTTTGTTAAGGTCTCTTTGTAGCGAGTTCCTATTTGCATCACAAGTAATTTTTCTGCTTATTCTTGTGTCATTGTTGGCGAAACTACTCACTACCGAGTCCTTAACATTACTGCCTATGTCTGCAATCATAATAACAAACAGCAATGCAGCTAACACCATACCTTGTGACACACCGGATATTACCTTAGCTTCATCCGATTTCTCATCGTTGACAATAACTATCTGTTTTCTGTTGTGTAAAAATTCTTTTATCCATCATTCTACTTTGTCCACTATATTATGTTTTCTAATTTTCTTTGATAATATAGTATTGTCTGCCTTGTCAAAAGCTTTTGCAAAGTCTAGGTAAACAACGTTTGCTTTCTTTACTCTTTCAATCCTATTTCAATATATGTTATCGATGGACTAACAGTTCGGTTTGTGTACTTTTTCCTGTTACAAAAACCCATGTTGTCCTATATTAAACAAATTATTTTTCATTTAATGTTTCATAATATTTTTTTTCATTACCCTTTCATGCACATTCATAATATGTGATGTGTTAGAGTCAGTCTTATAATTACTTACCTCTAGTCTTGATCCACTTTTGAAAGTAGGGGTAATATATGCTAATTTATGCTCATCATAAATCTTGCCTGTATCTACACTTTGCCGTAATAATATTGCAAGCGGCTTTGCAATAGAATGAACTACTTTCTTTAACAAAATGGCAGGGACACCATCTGGTCCAGCTGGTGATCCATTTTAATTTCATTAATAACC
>NC_087201.1:114453845-114556345 GCF_015104395.2 Macrobrachium nipponense
TGGGTTGTTTTTTGTTGTATTCTATATGAAATTGTGCACATTTTCATAAATAAAAATTTATGTAAAGGCTAATTTAAAACTGTACAAAGATTACGACAATCGGACGAAAAAATTTATGATTTTTTCAGCAGTTACTGCGCGGACGTAGGAAAAAGTTTTTTTTTTCTGAAATTAACCATGAATCGAAATATTGTGCTAGAGACTTCCAATTTGTTGCAAAATAAAGGTAAATGATTGAGTATTACTAGAATGTAAAAGTTTTAGCTTACAATTGCGGTTTTCAACCATTTCGGTAGAGTCAAAGTTGACCGAAGGTTGAAATTTTGGCACTTATCGTTATTTATATGATATTTCAAAACTGATAAAAGCTACAACCATGGGTTTTTTTTGTTGTATTCTACATGAAATTTGCACACATTTCCCACATATAAAACTTTATGTAACGGCTATTATAAAAACTGTGCAAACATTACGACAATCGGACGAAAAAATGTCTGATTTTTTCGGAAGAGTTACCTCGCAGACTTAAGGAAAACTTTTTTTTTTTTTATTATATATATATATATATATATATATATATATATATATATATAAATTCACTATAAATCAAAATATTGTGCGAGAGACTTCCAATTTGTTGTAAAATGAAGGTAAATGATTGAATATTACTAGAATAAAAGAGTTTTAGCTTACAATTGCGTTTTTCGACCATTTCGGTTAGATTCAAAGTTGACCGAATGTTGAAATTTTGCCACTTATCGTTATTTATATGAAAATATTTTAAAACTGATAAAAGCTACAACCATGAGTTGTTTATTGTTGTATTCCACATAAAATTCCGCACATTTTCATATATAAAACCCATATGTAACGGCTAATATAAAATTGTGCAAAAATTATGTCATAGTGACAAAATAATTTCAGAGATGTGTCGCTGATGCATTTTAGTGCGAGAAGAAATAAATTTGCGCTTGCGCGCCTAGATAATGAATGTAAACCAAACAATAGCTTGATCCATGAACTCCCAGCATCCCCCAAGGCGTGTGATTCAAAAGTTTTCGCCTAGTAGGCCTATAACTATTTTTCCGTGAATTAAAAAAAAAAAAAAATTTCGTCAACGTTTCGTACGTCGGTTTGGCACCCGACAGACAATTTTCGTCTATGTTTAATATGTCCAATCGGCGTTAAAGGGTTAAAATTCACAAGTTGAATTACAATTATTTTGATCACGTATATTTTTGCATTTTACAGAGTATTTTTGTTGAAAACAAAATGTATTAGTCAACACATGATCTCTTAACTGTCCCACTATTTTATTATTTATGATCTTAATGATTTCGCAAACATTTAACAGTACAGACAGTCCCTGGTTATCAGCGGGGGTTCCATTTTTGGTAGGGTGCTAATAAGTGAAAACCTACATTAACTGAATGCAGTGGTTTATAGCATTTATGGCACCGAGTTTCAGTTAATGACCTCTGTTAGGTACGTTATGGTGCCTTAACGCTATTGTCGGCACTTATGGCACCGATAACCGAAACTCCGCTGTTATGTCGCCATAAAACCGGATCGCCATTAACTGAGTCCACCGAGAACTGGGGACTGCCTGTATATTTATAGGTTTATATATACTATAGGTATTGCTGGTTAAACCAGAGAATTGACTAAAACTGGCACCCTACTAGTCCATCTTAATGAGAGTAAACTGTATTTACAAACCCTTGTGGGCCTCTTTTGCAAGACAGTCGTAAATTTTACCATGTTGTTATGTTTTTCTCTAATAATGAAGTTTATGTTTTGTAAAATTGTAATTACAGCTCACACAGATAAGCACTAAAATTAGTTTTGAAAAAAATCTGAGTACAGTATAGACCCTTGACTCACGAACACAATCCGTTCCTAGACCTTGGTCGTGTTCCAAATTGTTCGTGACTCGGAGCTAATTTCCCCATAAGGTTTAATGGGAATAATATTAATTGGTTCTCGACCCTACGAACCAATATATATTATGTATATTTTGCCTATTTTACACAGATAATGTAAAAGTCAGTGTAAAAAACCTTAATATATCTAATAATATAATTTAAAATGGTAAACTAACACTATAAAAACGTTTGTAAAGTGAACACTTACTATGACTGGCGAGACTTCTGGCTTGACGGACAAGAGAAGAGGAGGGTGGTGGGTGGGGAGGAGGTTATTGTGCGGAAGGAGACCCTCCCCCATCCAGGTCGGGGAGATCTCGTTCCGGAGATTCAACTCTTCTAGGTTTTTTGGTGAACGTTTAATCACAAACTTATCCATGTCTGTTGCCTTTTCCTTCCTTGCATAACTTTTCTGAAATGGCTCATTAAATTTTCATTGAGCATATTCACGATCCTGTTCGTAACAATTTTGTCCGGATGATACAATTCAAGGAAGCACTGGACATCATTCCACTTTTCCAATGCGGCTTTTATCACATCACTGCTGACATCTGTAACTTCCTCCCCAGCCTCCTCTTCGTCAGTTGATTGCTCCCGAGCAAGTTGCTCCTGCTGCTCTTTGTGGAGTTGAACAAGTTCGTCCGCAGTCAAATCTTCTGAATGTTCACTTTCTTACTTTCACCACCACTCTTCACTTTCTTAGGGCCCATTATGAAGAAAATCACAAGTTTTAGCGCAAAAAATGCTAAGCGGAAAAAACAATTGACGAACGTCTTGTACACAATGAGATGAGACAAAGAGCGATGCGTGGGTGACGGCTGTGCGTGGGCGGCTGGAGGATGGCTGTTCCCATGGCAACTCAAACGCTCTCACGTGTGCTGGGCGATTTCGCGCATTTTTCAAATGTTTGTGTCTAAAAATTAGTTTGTGAAACAAAGTGAATTGTTATTTTCCAGAAATTTCCAGCATTTTTCAAATGTTCATGTCTCAAAATTAGTTCATGACCCAAACAGAATTTTTATTTTCCGCATTTTTTTTTTGTTCGTATCTCAAAGTTAGTTCGTAGGTCAAGGGTGAAATTTTACCTATAATTTTGGTCGGGGATCGAGTTGTACGTGGGTCAATGCGTTCGTGAGTCAAGGGTCTACTGTATATTGGTTTTAATATGGTTATGTAAATTTACTTAGATTGAGGATGCAGTAATCTTTTTGGATTATACATATTTTTTTCTAATATTGTGCTTTTCTTTGTTTGCAAAATTACGATTATAACTTACATACTATCATAAAAGATAAGAACTAAAAACTACTTCAACCCCTGGGTATATATAATTCAGTGGTACCTCGTGATACGAAATAAATCCGTTCCGAGGCGGCCTTTGTATCATGAGTTTTTCGTATCTTGAACTGCATTTTACATGTAAAATGCCTAATCTGTTCCAAGCCCTACAAAAACACCCCAGTAAATTATATTTCCAGGCCTACAACACATGTTCTAGGGTTACGACGCCGATCCGACGGAAGAAATGTGACTCCAAAAAGGCAAAATACTGTACATACTTGAGTAATATTCAGCTGCATGTAATGTTCAACCCCCATTTTTACTGCATATGTTAGGACTTTAGCATGTGTCCCCTAGCAATAAGCCTAGCCTATGTTAGCGGTTGCTACTGTAGCCTAGTCTATGATTCTGACATCTAAACCTAAGAAGCTAACAGCTTAGATTATGCCAATAAGTAAGTACTCATTTCGAATAATTATTAATTAATCATTAACTATAATACACAAACAAACAATAAAAACCTTCCAATTGTTTGTTTACATTCAGCTCTTACGAGTACTGAACGAATGCCAAGCAATCACTTTTCTTAGGACACAGTAAGCCATAAATTTTCATTAGTATCTCTCTTCAACTAATGAAACTACCAAACAGTATAATAACCATTCATTTCTATTCTTTAGTCTATCTTTACCTAATGGAGATACTGAGTTACTGACAGCTATAATGAAACATATATGTAACGTAATATTAAAACAGAAGAAGAATTCTAAAAAATACGTATTTGTTGGCTTTGATGATAGCAGTCTGATTTATTTTATATTTTATGATATCTAATTCACAATTTTTTTATTAAATGTATTGCATGTACTCATTTCAAATAATTATTAAGTAACCATTAACTATAATAAACAAACAAAAAAAAAAACTTCCAAACTTGCTTACATCCAGCACTTACGAGTATCAAACTATCGCCAAGCAATCACTTTTCCTAGTACACAGTAAGCCATAAATTTTCCTTATCTCTTCAACTACTGAAATTACCAAACAGTATAATAACCATTCATTTCTATTCTTTATTCTATCTTTACCTAATGTTTTTTTTTTATGAAATGTATTGCATGAATAAGTTTTTCAATTTACAGCATCCTTTTACCAATAGAATACTTAAAGCACAAAGGTAGATGCTGACCAATAGGAGAGCAGGATCTTATGGGGTGTCTAGCATCAGGAACCAATGGGAGAGCGGGAGGATGGTGGCGAGTTTACTCAGTTGGTGGCGAGGGAGTTTTAAAATTGTTCTCGGTGGTCTGGGCGAATCTCGGGACTTTACAGCAACAGCCTTTCGTAACTTGACCAATTTTCGTATGTGGAGCCGTAAAATTTTTCGAATTTGCTTTTGTATCTTGAGCCTTTCGTATGTCGAGGTACCACTGTATGAGCAAATGTATAAAAAGACATCATGTGAGAGAGGGAGAATACCTGCCCCCTTGAAGTCTAAGTACACCACTGACTCGGGACACCCCCCAGAATCAGCGATAGACAAAACCCTTACATTACCGTACAAAGCAACAGTGCTGGCGATCATTGATTATGGTTGCAAAATATATGGCTCAAGCACCAGACACAGCACTGAAAATGTTAGAACCAGTTCATAATGAGGGCCCTTAGATCATCACCAACCTCATGAATTACCTGTCTCTCTCCAGAGAGATCTAGTAACAATGAAGTGTGCTCGGAGAATTTGGACAAGCAATTACAAAAAAAATATATTTGAATTAAGAGATATTTTAAAAAGTCATCCACCACCTTTTCCAATTATAACTAGAAGATTATAAGAGACACTGAAAATAAGTAGTGTATAATTTCCTTTAATAATAAAATTACCTCCTCCTTTTACAGTGAATAAAATGAGAATGTGTACTTAATTAAGATATTTATAAAAAATAGACGGTAGACAACATATAATAATGCATATAAGCCAAAAAGACCACCTTACGCAATATACACAGATGGAACTAAATTTTAACATGAAGTGGGATATGCAGCATGCTGCGGTGTCCCAGGACAAAACATATCTGTTCTTTCTACCAGATGATGCCTCTGTATTTACAGCTGAATTATGTACAATAGCATCAGCCAGAAAAATAATTAAAGAAGACTCATTAATAATTTTGTGATTTATAGTAACTCCAGAAGCACTATAGAAGCCATTCAGTGTTACAATTGAAAAAATAATATTGCTCAACAAAGTAAGTTATTACTCCCATAAGTTATTATAATAATAATGAGAAAATGTAGCAATATGTTGGATCCCTGCTCATGTAGGGATCAAAGGAAATAAAGAAGTTGATAGAATAGTCAAAGAAGCAACCCATATTATAAGATCAAGTGTGAATATCCATTCTATTGATTATGTAAGACACACAAAGCAAAATGGAAATATATATAATATATATATATATATAATATATATATATATAGATATATATATATATATATATATATATATATACATACATACATACATACATACATACACATACATACATACATACATACACACACACACACACACACACACACACACATACAGGCAGTCCCCGGGTTACGACCGTGTCGGCTTTCGACATTCCGAGGTACGGCGCTTGTCAATAGACATTATTTCCAGGGTTACGACGCCTACAACGCTCATCTGGGAGATGAATTATGACACCAAAAATGCAAAATAATCAATATTTGAAGGTTTTTTTTTTTTTTTTTTTTTTGGTTGAAAAATGCCATAAGAATGCAGTTTACATAGAAGTTTTTAATGCACCCAAAGCATTTAAAGTAAGGTTTTCTATGATTTTTGACGATGTTCCGGCTTACGACGCGTGTAAAGAAGAGAACCCCCGTCGTAACCCAGGGACCGCCTGTTACTATACTATATATATATATATCTATAAGATATATAATTCGTATAATATATATATACTTAATATAATACTCATCTGAAACATGGACACTTAACCCTCTTACGCCGAAGCGGTAAAAAAAAAAAAAATTGTCTCCCTTGTGCCGGAGGTGTTTCAGAGTGAGCGCGGAAGCGGAAAAAATATTTTTTTCAAAAAATCACCGCGCTTAGTTTTCAAGATTAAGGGTTCATTTTTGGCTCCTTTTTTTTCATTGGCTGAAGTTTAGTATGCAACCATCAGAAATGAAAAAAATTATCATTATCATATATAAATAATGCGATATATGATAGCGCAAAAAACTAAATTTATATATAATGTATTCAAATCGCGCTGTGCGCAAAACGGTTAAAGGTAACAAGTTACTTTTTTTTTTTTCGTTGTAATGTACACTACGTTGCTATCATTTTGGTATATAACACATTGTAAAACGATAAAAGCAACACAGAGAAAATATTATCACAAAATAATGCATGAATTCGTAACGTGCGGACGTAAACAAATATTTTTTTCAAAAATTCACCATAAATCTAAATATTGTCCTAGAGACTTCCAATTTCTTTCAAAATGAAGACAAATGATTGAATATTACTATACTGTAAGAGTATTAGCTTACAATTGCAGTTTTTGACCATATCTGACGAGTTAAAAGTTGACCGAATGTCGAATTTTTTTATATATATATTTTTTATATGCAATTATTTCGGAAATAAGAAAAGCTACAACCTTCATATATTTTTAGTTTTATTCTACATAAAATTTCGCACATTTTCATATATAAAAAACTATGAAATGCCTAATATGAAATGGAGCAAATATTCCGAGAATGGGCCGTACGCATTTCGGAGATTTGTGGCGGAGATTCCGTGCGCGGAGGGAAGGAAAGATTTTTTTTTTAAATTCACCATAAATCTAAATATTGTGCTAGAGAGTTCGAATTTGTTTCAAGATGAAGATAAATGACTGAATATTACTAGACTGTAAGATTTTTAGCTTACAATTGCGTTTTTCCACCATTTCGGTAGTGTCAAATTTGACCTAACGTGGTTTTTTGTTCATGAATCTTACCTGCCAGATATATATATAGCTGTATTCTCCGAACTCCGACAGAATTTCAAAAACTCCAGGCACACACAGTGGTCGGCCAGGTGGTAGTACCCATTCCTGCCGCGGGAGGCGGGCGTAAGGAACCATTCCCATTTTCTGTCAGAATATTTTCTGTCGCCGGTGCAGACAACAAGTGTTTTCTGCACCTCCGTCATTGGATTTTGGAACTCTTTTGGTCACTTAAGTATCCCGATTGATTTTTGGTTATTTGATTAAGATCGGTGGTTAGGCATACGCTAATTGTGGATTGTTTTTATTTTGGCTTGATTTTTCCTTAAACTTACGATGTCTGGATCTAGTTCGACTAGGCCAGAGTATGTTGTGTGGAAGAATGCAAGGTTAGGCTACCGAAAACTTCGGTAGACCCTCATACAGTGTGCCCGAATTGTAGGAAACATGTTTGTATGTTTGATGAGCGCTGCAACGAGTGTGAAAATATGTCTGATTCTGCGTGGAAGGCTTATGAATCATAGGTATGTAAACTAGAACGTGATAGTGTAAGGAGGTCTTCCTCCAGGCGTGTAACACAAGTTACCCGTCCAGTAGAATTTTTCCCTCCAAAGACCTGTGATGCCTTCGGGCCCTACAATAGTGTCTTTGGAGGGTAATACCCTATCTGTGATTCTTAAATCTTTGCGTAGCGTGGAATCATGTTTGCATTGGAAAGTTTATAGTAGTGTAGTGAAGTATAGTGATAATGCCATGAGTGTTCATTCTATCGCGTAAGCGTATAATTTCTCATTGACAAAACACTACCGCGTGATGGCTCTTCCTACCTCGGTGAGGCAGAATGTAGTAGGGAGGTAGCTGTCCAAGTGTCTAAAATACTCTACGTTGTTCATAAAAACTTACCAGTCAGATATATGTATAGATATATCTGCCGGGTAAAGGTGAACAAGCGATGTTGTATCATAGTAATATTATTTTTGCCCTTACGTCATATTACTATCAAGCGGTTGTATGGTTCAAGTTATATACTCATACCATAGTACTCCTATGGAGTACAACGCCGAGAGTAACGATTATTCTTATTACATTTAATCGGTTCTCCCTGCAACTATTCAGGGGTTGCCGGTTTCCCTATTTTTAAACATTTAAGGTATTGTTATGACAATACCAAGTTTGCCTTTATATTTAGCAAATTCAGTTTCGCTTAAATATACCAGTTTGATGGATTTTGGTTTCTGCTCTATATGATAGCAAACCTATTCATTCGTAGAATGGTGTAGGTGGCAACTCAGGCAGAGCAGTGCGAGAACGACGAACGTTCTCTGAGTCTGCTGTCACTAATGCGTAATGCCAGTGCTCAGTTCAATCTGATTGTCTGCCATGCGCAGTAGGTTACGTCTCTCTCTCTCCTGCGGGATTGACGGACTAACCGTATTTCTACCCTACAATCACGGCCTTAGCCTCGGGTGAGGGGAATTCTAGCATACATGGCTGAACATCTTCACTTTGCGAGAATTTTTTCATATAAATAAATAAATAAATAAAAAAAATAATAATAAATATATATATATGTGTGTATGTAGTATGTGTGTATAATGTATGTATGTGTATATGTATATATATATATATATAGATATATGTATATGTATAGATATATATGTGTAAATGTATATGTGTGTGTATGTATATATATATATGTATTAGACCTTTTTCGGTTCTGTTTACCACATGGTAACAGAATTCTGTCAGAGTCTACAGCTGCATAGCACACATGATTTCCCTCGAAACAAGAATGATGTGCAAGAGATGCAGTCAATTAGCTCGCCGAGACGTCCCTGCTCGATTATGAAGGGGACTCCTTCCGCTGCCAAATACGACAGCGCCGAGCGCGACGCTCGGCAGGACGCTTGGATGGACGCACAACGTTAATGCTTCTTCAGACATTCGCCGAGAATCAGAGAATAGTAATGGATCTCAGGAAGGAGACTTTTAGGAAGAAACAATGACAACAATCTTCTACAGTGTCTTCAAATTACTCCTGTTTAAGTGAAACGCAGCCTTATTAGGGAAGGAAACATGCTCGGTGAGGGAATGAATGAATTGCAGGGGACCATTTCCTCGCTGGAGAAGTTTGTTTTCCCTGAATAGACTGAAATTCACACCTCTCCAGTTTTTCCTACAGAAAAATTGGAATAGCATAGATGATCTATAAATGATTCTGAACATCTCTCATAGTCAAGATTCGTCTATAGGTGATGTCATGGCTCATAATCTCATAGAATTTGAATCTTGAAAGATTACTTTAGTCTTCAGAGACGTCCTCCCCGCGCAGGAGTTGGAACTCTCGGAGGGTCTCGCTCCCTCTGAGGAGAACGAAGACGCTATAGGTCGCACAGGTGGCCGTCGTCTTTGGTTCCTCGAGAGGGACGCTTCTCGTCCGTTAGCTCCTTCTGCTTTGCAGTCGTCTCCTGGGCAATTGGAAGACTTTCCGCAGTAAAAGAGAGCTAAGATGTATGATGTATGGTCTCAGGGAGGGGACGCTTCACGTCCTCTCTCTTTTCTACTGTGTTGCGATCTTCACCGGAGAGGACGTCTTCCGATGAGTATGCTTTTGAGCGCTTCGGTCGCTCCTAAGATATATCCTTGGCGGTCCATGTGAGAAGGAGGAGGGCTTCCCCTCGCCCATCGTCTTGCAAAGATCAGCCTTTTGCCTGAGAAGGAATGTTCTCCATCGAAAAGGATGATTTTGTCTTTGCAGCAACAACTTGTTTTGTTGATTGCAGTGAGAAAGGCAAAGCCACATCGCGAGAGGAAGGATGATAGGCTGCCAATCAAGAGTCCAGGCAGTCCCTTCTCCTTCTCCTCGTTCCGCTCTTTCGCCAGTTGCCTTGCTCTCTAGATTTCATGCAGCTCTCCAGAGGTTGTCTAGAGAGCACGGTTACCATCTTCCCGAACGTGTGTCAGTTGAGAAGAAGAAGAGGTCTTGGTTCGATGGCTTCGAGCCTCTTTTGAAGAATAGTTTCAGCCTGCGGCCCCTCAGTCTCCTCCTTCGCAATTGTTATCTTCGAAGGACGACGGGCTCATTCATGCCTCCACTCAAATGCGGTGTCTGAAGGATTTTCAAACAACTTAATCGTTGGTGAAGTCCCTGGAACTACTTGTGAATTTCGAAAAGTCACATCTGATCCCAACCCAATCCATCGTGTATCTGGGGATTCAGATGGATTCAGTGGCTTTTCGAGCTTTTCCGTCCCAGGGACGTCAGCAGCAAGGCTTAGACAAGTGTTAGCCTTCCTAAGGAAAGATTCGTGCTCGGTGAGGGAATGGATGAGTCTAACTGGGGACCATTTCCTCGCTGGAGAAGTTTGTTTCCTTGGGAAGACTGCACCTCAGACCGTTACAATTTTTTCTCAAGTACAATTGGAAAGAAAACAAGAATCTACACATGATCTTGGAAATTTCAGGAGAGGTAAAACATCACTTGAAATGTTGGCTAGATCCAGTGTAGCTGTCGGAGGGCGTGTCTCTCAAGCTTCAGAGCCCCGACCTAGTGTTGTTCTCCGACGCGTCCACCACGGGATGGGGAGCATCATTAGGGGGAAAGAAGTGGCAGGCACCTGGAAAGGGGAACAGGTGTCCTGGCACATAAACCTAAAGGAAATGGCAGCCATCTTTTTAGCTCTCCAGTTTTTCCAAGAAAAAAGTCTCTCGTCGAATAGTCCAAGTCAACTCAGACAACACCACAGCTCTGGCGTACTTGAAGAAGTAGGGAGGAACACAGTCTCAGTCCCTTTTTGCTCTGGCAAAGGAGATCTTGCTGTGGGCAAGGGCACTGGACGTCATGATCCTTACGAAGTTTGTAGCATGAGTAGAGAATGTCTGGGCAGATCTCCTCAGCAGACGAGGTCAACTTCTGCCAACCGAGTAGACTCTGCATCAGGAGGTATGCCAAGAGCTGTGGGGGTTATGGGGACGTCCGCTCGTGGATATCTTTGCGACGTCCAGAACGAAGAGGCTTCCACTGTACTGCTCCCCAGTACTCGACCCAGCTGCAGTGACGATAGACACACTTCTCTGGGACTGGACGGGGATGGACCTGTACGCCTTTCCCCGTTCAAGATCTTAGGGGAAGTCATGAGAAAGTTTGCGGTGTCGGAAGGGACGAGAATGACTTTGTTCGCCCCGTTCTGGCCTGCGAGAGAGTGGTTCACAGAGGTCATGGCCTTTGCAGTAGACTTCCCGAGAGGCGCTTCCAGTAAGGACAGATCTACTCAGACAGCCCCACTTCGAGAGGTACCACAGAAGCCTCTTCGCTCTTATCTGACTGCATTCAGACTATCCCAAAAGTTGGCCAGAGCGAGAGGCTTTTATACGTCAATGGCGAAAGCTATCGCCAGTTGCAAGAAGAGCGTTTTCCAACACAGTGTACAATCGAAGTGGATAGTCTTCAGGAGTTGGTGCAAGAAGAACGGCATTTCCTCCACCACGACCTCTGTGAGCCAGATTGCTGACTTCCTTTTCTGAGAAGGGATCTAAAACTTGCAGTCTCTACAATCAAGGGTTATAAGAGTGTGCTTTTAGTTGTCTTTAGGCACAGAGGCCTGGACTTGGCGGACAACAGAGACCTTCACGATCTCTTGAGATCTTTCGAAACGATGAAGGTTCAACAACCCAAGTTGCCGTCTTGGAACTTGGATGTAGTTCTGAAGTTCCTCATGTCCAGTCCATTCGAACCTATGCATGAAGTGCGAGCTTTTATGAATTTTTCTTGGTTCCATAACAATATGTCATAAAGGGACATATGAGCTGTCACTTACGGGAGATGCAATTCTGTGTTGACCTCCCGTTACACGAAGGATGTCAATTCAACCTACAAGAGATCCTTTTCTTCTTGTTGTTCGTTGTTCTGCGGATACGTTGCTGGGATAGGGAGCCGACACTGATCCTTAATAGTGAGTTAATTTTTAGTTTAACTCTTTTCAAATTAAGCGCTAACCCTCGTGTTAGGATCAGGTGATCGGGATCGGTGTTGTGATCCTTAATTATGCTAATAGGACAGGCATAGGGTATATGGTCATATGAGTGGATTAGCACCCATTGACAAATGCCAGTTAGGCTTTGCCGAGTAAGTGGATAAGACCCCATCGGCAAACCCACAAGAACTCTTACCCATAGGTCACATCCTCGCTGAGGCTCTTGAGACGAAGCAGACTCCTAAGCAATAGCTAGGAAGTCAACCCTCCGTTTGAAAAGATAGGAACCAAGGTTTATAAGAGGTCCTTCTGATAACTTGTGGTGTTTGGTCAGGAAGCCAAGGTTACCAGTGTCAAAGAATGCTTTGGCTTTTTTCTTGAGGGGCACCATCAAGGAAGTGCATTCATCCTGTCAAGACAGTGATATGAAAGTGTTGAAGGTGAATGCGCATGGACTGAGGGCTATTTCTACGTCGGTAGCCTTCCAAAAGAACATGGCACTCAATGACATCTTGAATGCCACATTTTGGCGTAGTAATTCAGTGTTTGCCTCTCACTACCTTCGGGAGGTGAGGATTACATACGAGAACTGCTACTCTTTGGGCCCATATGTCGCAGCAGACAATATATTGGGGACAGAGTAGCACTCTTCCTATCTTTTAGAAAATAATATGTTAGTTTGGACTTTTTAATTTTATTTCTTTTTATTTTTTATTTTTTTTATGTTTATGTAGGTGTTTAGTTTTTTTTGTGGTCTTGGGTAGGCCGCCTTAGGCGGCCTTCCCTCCATTAGCCTTGGTTTTACGAAGTTTAACCAGATAGGCTAGGTCAGGTGGTAATGTTTTTGCTTCGCCCTCATAGTAGGGTAAAATGTTTTTGTCACAGTGTGGTCACGCCCCATTGACAAATCATCTGGAGCGCACCAGCTACATAGGTCACGTCCTTGCTGGCACCTCCAGTGAAGCATTAACAGCATTCGGTGTCTAAACAACACCTATATGATCTGTCACATTGTGGTCACGCTCCCCGTGACAGTTCATTAGAGCGCACCAGCTACACAGGTCACGTCCTTGCTGGCACCTCTAGGAATGCAGTACCGAAATTGGAGGTCTATAATATAGGATCTAGTTGCATTGTGGTCACGCCCACCCCGTTGACAGATCCTCTAGAACTCAACAGCTTCACAGGTCACTACCTAGCTGGAGTCTCTAGTAAAGCAGAAGCAGACTTGGGTGACGGTACTCACGAAGTCAGCTATGCTAACAGTTAAGGAACCAAAATATCAATCATATATATGAAATTGTTTCCCAAAATGGAATCTGTCTCCCCCTTCCTCCAAAGGTGGGATTCAGCTATATATATATCTGGCAGGTAAGATTCATGAACAAAATGATATTGTTATGATACAATAAAGTTTGTTCATACTTACCTGGCAGATATATATAATCAAAGTGCCCACCCACCTCCCCTCAGGAGACAGTGGCACTAGAAAAATCTGACAGAAAATGGGAATGGTTCCTTACGCCCGCTCCTCCCCAGCGGCGGGAATGGGTACTACCACTGGCGACCACTGCGTGTGCCGGGAGTTTTGAAATTCTGTCGGACTTCGGAGAATACAGCTATATATATATATATCTGCCAGGTAAGTATGAACAAACTTTATTGTATCATAACAATATCATTTTTTCTATTTATCGTGATTTATATGCAAATATTTCAAAAATGAGAAAATCTACAACCTTCATTATTTTTTGTTGTATTCTACATGAAATTGCGCACATTTTCATATATAAAACTTTATGTAACGGCTAATTTAAAATGGTGCAAACAATACCACAATCGCACGTATGATTTTTTCGGAAGAATTACCGTGCGGACGTAAAGAAAATGTTATTTTTTTCATAAATTCACGATAAATCGAAATATTGTGCTAGAGACTTCCAATTTGTTGCAAAATGAAGGTAATTGATTGAATATTACTAGAATATAAGAGTTTTAGCGTTACAATTGCGTTTTTTTACCATTTCGGTAGAGTCAAAATTGACCGAATGTTGAAATTTTGGCAATTATCGTTATTTATATGAAAATATCTCAAAACTGATAAAAGCTACAACCATGGGTTGTTTTTAGTTGTATTGTGCATGAAATTGCGCACATTTCCATATACAGTGGGGGCATCGCTTATTCACGGATCAGTATTCACGGATCCAGTTAATCACGGATTTTTTCTTGGACCGTTTCTCATGTTACATCACTGGTATGAATCGCTGCATCACGGGTTTGTTGTGTTGCGTATGCGATGTTTTCGGTAGGCTAACCCTCGGCCGTGGTCCGATAACTACCAACATTCATTTAAAGACTCATATAATGATATTAACTGACAATAAAGGTAATAAAACCATTCTCACCTAATATATTATTGTCCTATCTTCGAAATAAATAGCCTATTCAAGGTTTATGTACGACGTTCATTGGTAGGCTAAGCGTAGTTGCAGTGCGATAACCACCAACGTACACAAACATTCACATTATGATATTAACTGACAATAAAGGTAATAAAACCATTCTTACCATATATATTATAGTCATATCTTCATAATAAATAGCCTATTCGAAGAATAATTCCACATCATTGCACTCAACTTATCGTCGGAGTGGCCAGCCACAAAATGTAAGCATATACCTTTACGTACGATAATGGTTTATGTATACGGTTGCGTTCAAAGCGACATTTTTTGTTTTGATAAACTTTTAGAAATTTTAATAGTAGTGGTAGTGATATTACAGTAATAATAACATTAAGGCTAAAATTAATTCGAACTTCATTATTTTTTTGGCAGTATTCGTATATAACTTCTGAACAATGAAGTCATACAAACGCTATTTGTCATAGATTATCGTAAGTATTGCTGCTTTTGTTATTGGCGACGAACAAAGCGGGGTAAACGAAATACATAAAAGCATTTTTACCTTATATATATCGTCATATCTTCATAATAAAAAGGCTATTCGTGGAGTAATTCCATATCAGTGAAATCAATTTTATCTATTGCGAGGCCCTGAACAATGGAAGTTCATACAAACACTATTTGTCATAGATTATCGTAAGTATTGCTGTTGTATTGGCGACGAAGCGTAAACGAAATACATAAAAGCATTTTTTTACCTTATATATTATCGTCATATCTCATAATAAAAAGGCTATTCGTGGAGTAATTTCATATCAGTGAAATCAATTTTATCTATGCGAGGCCAGCCCAGCTGACAAAATGTACGTACGTATATGAAAATCAAATTATGGTAGCGTTCACAAGCAAGATTATCTTTCGAAATTTTTATAGTACTATTCATGCTACGTAGTAATAATGTTTTGGAATATACGTAACATTAATTTTCAATACAAAATATCATCGTTATTTTGGTAGTGAATAATAGTTTAGAATTATCATACATACACTGCATTGTTATGGGTTTGTGCCAGTGATAAAAAAAACCAAAATAACGTTCTCCTTTAAGTCAACGCGTTTAGGAAAAACATGACATAGAATCGACTTTGCGACTTCGTTCACTTTGATATTTTTAACGATACAATAACTATCATTTGTACTACTAAACCATCTTCACATAAGTAATTTTCGTGAGATATGTGTTGTTACAAAAGCTAGCTTATACATAAAAGGCTTTTATAATTTTAAGTCATCTTAGATATACATATGTACCCAAACTCATTGTGGGGAAATTTACTACTGTTTCCTCTGGATATTGAAATACTTTAGCATCATTCAAACCACTTTAATAATATAATGCATAAATACTAGGCTATACATATTTACATCGTATAACAAATACTACATACAGTTTATACACATACTTTTATATACAAAATTAATCATATGAGTAGTGATCAGACGACAGCTGTGCACTGGACTACGTACGTACTACTTGGAAGATAAAACAAACAAAAATTTTGTTGTTGTTAGTCGCCGGGATAGATTAACATTTTCCAGAGATTAAAGAGCTGTAATTTTTGTTTTGAAGGTATGTCAACCGCGTTAGATAACTAGGTATCATCTTCTAAGGAATATATTTTTTCTCTTCTTTTTGCGGAAGAATCTTCAAGCCATTTTGCATTCAAAGTAATGAGAAGGAATCATTCTATTCTTCATGAAATCAGTAAAATACTTACACTAATAATAAAAACTAAAACTACGTACTGTATGCAAAACACATACATCATCGTTAGCTTCGTGTGTGTAAACGTTCATTCTAAGAAATTACAGAGTAGTATAACTAACACCTGATTGGTTCGTTGGTAGCCATGGAGATCTGTTATCCAATGACTGCCCTCTGCTTCTGTTTATTTTTTTAGAGACATACGCCATGGATGGCACTAGGTTTGAACGTTACCATGTTCGTGATTTTCTGACTGCTGACGGCAAAAATTACTCAATAATTTTCTTTATATAATTATTCCTTCGTGAAAACAATAATATAATATCGCGGTTGACATACCTTCAAAACAAAATTCAGCTTTTTAATCTCTGGAAAAATGTTAAAATATCCCGGCGACTAACAACAACAAAATTTTTGTTCGTTTTATCTTCCAAGTAGTACGTAGTAGTCCAGTGCACAGCTGTCGTCTGATCACTACTCATATGATTAACTTTGTATATAAAAGTATGTGTATATAACTGTTAACTTTGTATATAAAAGTATGTGTATATAACTGTATGTAGTATTGTATACGATGTAAATATGTATAGCCTAGTATTTATGCATTATATTATTAGTGTTTGAATGATGCTAAAGTATTTCAATATCCGAGGAAACAGTAGTAAATATTCCCCACAATGAGTTTGGGTGCATATGTATATCTAAGATGACTTAAATTATAAAAACCTTTTATAAAAAGTATAAGCTAGCTTTTGCAACAACACATATCTTACGAAAAAATTACTTATGTGAAGATGGTTTTAGTTGTACAAATGATAGTTATTGTATCGTTAAAAATATCAAAGTGAACGAAGTCGCAAAGTCGATTCTATGTCATGTTTTTAACTTTAACGTATAGTGGTATGAAAAACACCAGTGTGTCGTAGCGATGCGTCATCAATATAGTGGTATGAAAATACCACATGGTGTTGTAGCGATACGTAATCACAAAGTACAAATCCTTTTCCCGGACCATCCTCAGAATTTTACGACTCTTCAACTTCAAGATCGATATGGCAAAATATATTATATAGTCATACTTATTGTTAAAATTCACAAGTTGAACTGCAAAACATTATTATATTTTGATTGTTATGTACATATATTTTTTGTGTTTTACGGAATGTTTTGTTTTGAAAATAATACCTATTAGTGAACATATGGTATTAATTGTCCCACTATTGTTTTATTATAGGTTGATAGAATTATCTCACATTCATTTAACAGTATTATATTAATATTTTATTTAAATAAACTGTAATTAATAAATAACAATAATGAAAAACATAAAGGGAAAAAATGTTTTTGCGCAGTAGTGGTGTTTGTTTGATTATGCATCTGACCTCACATTTCCGCCAAAAACCGAAACATCGGAATGTGTGTGTACTGCACATTTTTTAAACACGCACACAATGTCTACACATTTACTGCAAATACAGTATGTACGTATTTATTCCTGAGATGAGAGAGAGAGAGAGAGAGAGAATGATTAAGGACTCCAAGGCGTGTTATTTTTACAATTATTTTATTATCTTGGGATTTTTTTTAATCTTTGAGATTTTCTATTCAATTCTCGAGATTAATAAGAAAATTACCGTAAATTGACTAGCATCAGCACACATCTGAATGACTCGGCCATTAGCAGGCTAAACCACCAACCTTATGAACTTGCATGATACATGAGATACATGACAAAACACAAAACCACTGTTTATTGGTGAAAATTAGGGGGTTGCACGATATGGGAGATTGCACGTTATTCGAGTATATACGGTATGTGAGATTTTTTTTTTAGCCTTTTATGGAACAAAATCTAGCAAGAAATTGCCATTCCCAGTTGGCAACACTGGCCTACAAACGTTTGTTTGTTGTTGTTATGAAATGTGGTGTGCGGCGCGTTCTTTAAATTGTACCCATATAAACGAGTTAATTATGTGGCATCCAAAAGCCCTGATTCTTTACTCTTATGGGAAAGACGCCTAAAGGTCAGATGAAGGTTTTTTACGTTGGAATATACTAGTATTAACGTGTTGTGGGCGAAGGGAAGAGATGTTTCGCTGCATACTGTTGGTTAGCATTTCATTTTTTCGTTATTATATTACTGGATTGCACTGCAAAATCGTCGCCATCTTTTATCAACATAGATTGTTGGTGAGTACCCATATGATTTACATATTTTGATAGTTCTCTTACCACTCATCCTCTCTTTTCTTGTAAAAAAAAAAAGAGGCCCACCATGCGTATGTAGGCTTCTAGCTGTAATCCTAGGCTAGTAGGCTACATATGTACAGTAGTACATAATACTACATTTATTTTTAAGGCTAATTTTGTACAATAACTTTAAAACTGTCTTGAATTTAGTTTTAGGTGATAGTTGAAAACATATTTGGTGTTTGAACTAAAGTAGGCAGTTATAAACATTGGAATAGTGGTCTTGGGTGGGTTAACTATTAAAGTAGGCAGTTTAAGCAATTTTGAGGGGGGTATCAGGATAACACGGGTATTTACTTATCACGGGGGGTTCTGGGCCCTATCCCCCGTGGATAACGAGGCCCCACTGTATAAAAATTTTATATAACGGCTAATTTTAAAATGGTGCAAACATTACCACAATCGCATGTATGATTTTTTTCGGAAGAGTTACTGCGCGGACGTAAGGAAAACGTTTTTTCATAAATTCACCATAAATCAAAATATTGTGCTAGAGACTTCCAATTAGTTGCAAAATTAAGGTTATTGATTGAATATTACTAAAATATAAGAGTTTTAGCTAATAATTGCGTTTTTCGACCATTTCGGTAGAGTCAAAGTTGACCGAAGGTTGAAATTTTGGCAATTATCGTTATTTATATGAAAAATATCTCAAACTGATAAAAGCTACAATCATGAGTATTTATTGTTGTATTCTACATAAAAATGCGCACATTTTCATATATAATACTTCATGTAACGGCTAATTTACAATGGTACAAAAATTTTTGTGTCAAAGTGATGAAATAATTTCCGAGATGTGTCACAGATACTTTTTTAGTGCAGCTAAGAAAGAAATTCGCGTTTGCCGTCATCCTGCGTAACTTATGAATAGATAGAATTCTAGCTATTCATAAGTGCAGCAAGAAAGAAATTCGCGCTTGCGCGCTGCGTAACGATTGTAAACAAAACAACACCTTGATCCGTGAACTCCCAGCATCCTCCAAGGCGTGTGATTCAAAAGTTTTAGGCTGGTAGGCCTAAAAGTATTTTTCCGCGAATTTAAAAAAAACTTTTGTAAGTCGACGTAAAATACGTCCAGTCAGCGCACGGGAGACAAAAAATGTCGACGTAAAATACGTCCAGTCGGAGTAAGAGGGTTAATGAGCAGCCCACACGGCCCAGCTCCCAAGTGCTCAGAGTGCAAGGTGATAATAATGGTCAGATGTGTTGTGTGAATCTCCAAAGTATGTGACTGTCAACTTTTGGAAATAAGTCAACGAAGGAAATTTTGTCATAATCTTTTACATTTTCAGTCATTCTAATTTTGGTGTTCTTGAAGAACTGATTTATTTGATTAATAAAGTATAAAAATAAGTAAGTAATAAAAGCACAAAAACCCCTACAGTGACTCGAGGACTTGCATATTCACGGATTCCTCTAAGGGTGTTATTCGTGGGAAATTCACTTGTTCATGGTAATTTTCTGTGAAAAGTATCCACACATTGCTGTATTTTCATATCAATTCCATCATAAAATGCACTTTTTGTGATAAAACTATTTAAACAAACCAGGTATGAATATTTTAAGTGGCTTCCCTTGACTTTTAGTTAACAAAATAGGCAGTTTCAAGCCTTTTTATGGGGTTCCAACTATTTGCGGATTCTAGCTATTCATAAGGGGGTCTGGTATGCATCCCCCACGAATTCGGGAGGTCTACTATAGCATTTGTCAAATTAAAAAACAATAATTAAAATACAATGAGTACATTAGTAAATGTATTCATTGTATATGTTCCAGTATGAAACCATGTGCCTGTGTGCAGTTTTAAAGTTCATGTTAATTCCTATTGGGTGCTAGTGCTTGGACTAGTATTTTATGCTAATCCATTGGGCCAGCCCTATGAGAGATGAACATCAGATCAGTAGTCTGGTTAAACAAATTTAATAATAATAATCTTACATATTGCATCATGTTGAACGTACATCATTTCAGGAATTTTACATTTTAACAAACTACCAAGGGATTCAGAGCCGATGGAATGCTGTTTTTTGGTAGTAACTTACATATTATTAAAGTATCCGATAGAGGTGAAAGTTGACAACAGTATAATTTATAACTCTACCTAATTTTTGCAATGATGATTTTGTACCTAAGTTCAATAGTTCTGGTACTTATCAGAGGTAAAAGCGAGTTTCATTTGCCAGAGCCATCAAAATATTGCCAAAAAACAGCATTCCATCGGCACTGAATCCCTTAATACATATGTACCATATTATAAAAATGGACTTTATTATTTTAGGTGAATGAAGCAATTCCATTTTAAAGCTATTTATTTTGACTGGCATAAGTACCTATCATCAAAATTTGTGATTGTTTTCTTGCAGTCCGGTTAGAAGCTGTAATTGCACTGTCACCTGACCATCCAACAACTGAACCGGTTACATCACTTTGCCTTCATTGGGATGGGCAACATCAAGCATCTAATAATCCACAACTAAGGGTATGTTGAAGATATACCTAGGCATTTTGAATCCCCTTTGATGTTTGCCAATAATTTCAAAGGGGATTGTTCATATAGGAGTTGAAAGGGGAGTTGTTAATGTAGGATTTGGTTTTAGTGCCACATTTCTTTTCTCGTGGCAATGAGAGGGAAAGGGAAATTCATTAATTTTCTTTAAAAAGCCAGTTTATCATCATTGAAAGAATTTTATAATTTTTATTAATTTTCAAACTATTTATATGTAACCATTACATCCAGGAATGGTAATGGAATAGTTCTGGTTTTTTGTAAAACTCACCTTGACAGTTAAAGATACTTGGTAAGATAGCAAAGATAAAAGAATAAGGACAGGAGAAGAGTAGCTAAGCAGGAGAATAATTGTGTAATACAGTATCATTTATTGATATAGATAACTAAATTTTGCTTTGAAGCAACACAGTAGATATAATTATATGGGCCCTCAGTGAAGTGAGCGTACTGGAAACTTTGAACCAGTACCTGGGTTAGGTAAATTTGCCACCCTTTGCACTCCTGAACTAATGATAAATACTTAAGAAAGACTCCATCTTAAAGACATTAAGTTCAGTTCAGAGAAGAGCACTCGATGTTTTAATCAGTGGTTCCAGTCTCATAAGTGTGCTGACTTGATTGTGGATATCTCTGATTTGTTTGTTTTTATTTTATAACCTACAGTTGGAATGAAAATTATTTTTAGCAAATAGAATGTATTTTAAGCACATTAATTGTAAACAGCCTTACTCTGTGCAGTGTATCTATAGTTGTACCAACTTTCTATGTCCTGGGAAGCAGTGAACCCATTGTTCATGCCCAAACCATGTTCCCTCATCCTGCAAAGGCTTGATATTATGTCCCATCCTCAACCATGTGGAATGCGGGGAAAGGACAACACTTTTTTATAGTACTTGGTTTGTCTGAAAAACTTATGACTTTCTAAATCATTATTTATAAAAAGCCTGAATTGTAGTTTAGGAGGAAGGATGAATATAAGAGACAGGAGCAAGAAGAGAAGAGAAGACTGTAAAAGCAGAAATTCATCCTCTTCCCAGTCACATTAGGCATGAAAGCCAATATTTTGCATAAACATTCCTTCAAAGTTTGTCAGAACATGAGGCATGGGAATCATGAAGATGAACCGCTCCTGTTCCTCCCAAATGACAAAAATATCTTGCCATGACTGGCACATAAGATGTATGGTTCAAATTCCCCAGATACAATAATTAAAAATGGTTTTACAATAAAATATTTTTATACAAGACAATTATTAGGAGGCCTTTGTGTGTTAATGGCTCCCAGATACACCAAACAGATAAGTCTAGACAGAAGAAAGATATGAATACATATGGCCAGACATGTTCCATTTATCCCAGAAGGCATCACTTTTTTTTTTTTTTTTCATCTTGCTAACCTCCATGTAGAAGTGTGGGGAAGGATAGGGAGGAGGGCACTAAAAGGTTTAGATTAATGGCTTATATATAAATATGTTTTAGTAAAAAAAAAAAAAAAAAATCATTGTTTTGTCATATGAATCCACCCTTCAGAAATCTCAATTTAGGAGTGAGGACAATGACAATGTCAACTAACCTTGGAAGAGAACAGTTTACTGAATCATCTACCCTTCAATGAAAAGAGTTGACTTGTAACCCAGAGTAATTGAGTGAGAGAGAGAGAGCTGCATTAGAATGGGAAAAAGGTGTCAAGTGGGATGAATACCATGCTCATTACACCAAGGAACAATAACAATTGCTCTAAACGATCTGTGGAAAGGGTTAGTGGTAGAGCCAGGGATTGTAATAGTTGATGCTGTGATTTTAGAAAAGCTCATCTCTCTTAGAACTAACCTTACCTGTTGTGGAAAATATAGGGGCTCCAGGTAACTAAAAATGGTGTAAATGGAGCTGCTTCAGAAGTCTCCTTAAAGTGGCAATATCTTTTTCTATTTTCCATGATGTGGTTCAAAAAGTCTGCGGAAATCTGTTTCTAGGGCCAAAAGGGGTTGTGAGAGTCATTCAGGAGTTCAGTGAAGTCTGAAACTTTATTAAATCCTGTTTCAGAAGTCGAATCAGAGGAAAGGCATGGATATCTAAATAATTCCAGATCTGTATTGCAGCATTCATTGCCAGGCTACTCAGTGACACTGGAAAATGGTGCATTCACATATAGAGTATTGCTTCAGTTCCCTTATTGTTTAAGACAATAGGTATATGGCAGTATTCGGCAAGCAGTATCCTGGCAACTATTTGCCCCCCCAGGCAGTGCAGGTATACCAAGTCGCTACCTTTTACTACACTGATGTTGTGCCATGGTGACAGTTTCTCAGTCACTAAATAATGGATATTATATTGGCTGTCATTATCCTGGTAGCCAAGCTATAAAATTCCCATTTAACCCTCACATTCCGGGCAAATTTTTAATCAGTTTGTATTTTTCATAGCTAACAAATCTGAGGTTTTAATGTTGACTGCCTGCCTCTAGCCACCCCTCTCATATCCTGGGTTGGAAGAAAGACTGATGCGTCATGAGGTTCCAAGCCTGGTCAGTGACCAGCTTCCACCTTGTAAACACAGGAATTGCCAGATGCCACAGATTCCTTGCTTTGCAATCTTTGATTGTGTTAACTAGTTTTCAGCTGGTGCTAGACATTTATTGTATTGTTAAGACCTCAGGTTTGTTAGCTATGAAAAATACAAATTTGTGAAAAAATTTGTCCATATTTTTTTTATAAATACAATAAAAATTTAGGCTTGAGAATAAGAAAGTTTAAAAGTTATATACAATATTAGTGTGGTTGTTTGCTAATATAAAATCGCTTAGAATTTTTCAAGAAAGCTCATTGAGCACACCGTAAACTGGAAGAAAAAATGTTCACAACTGCCATCAAATAGCTTTGTAATAGTGGAAATTCTTGAGTCTTTACTTGAGCTTTCAAAGTTCATCGCAGAGGCATGAACGGTGTCTGACTGTCTTTTAAGTGTGTCTAGCAGAGTCATAGTTGGGAGATTTCCTATTTTACTTTTGCATACAAAATCAGTTTTATTGTGTAATGTAAAAAGGATAATGACTAAATTTAAACTAGATAATTTAAAAAACCTCAGAATTTTTTGGAACACTTTTTTATATAATGTTCTTGAATTTAAGTAGATTTATAATGGTTTTGTTTAGTTAAAATCTTGACCAGCTTCCTTGGAGCGAGATCTGTTACCAGCTTCTCCAAACTAGGCCCTTACTTTTTAACATCATAAAGTTTTAAGAATATGAGGGATAAAAAAAATTCAAGTCACTGACAGATATATGAAAAAAGTTATAAATGAAGAGATAAGGAAAAATTAATTCAGTTTATTGTGTAATACATACCATGATGCTATAATAATTTATAGTTAGTATTGGTACTACTGAATAAAAATATCACCCCATGCCCACTACTTTTAACAAAGCAATTTTTTTTTTCTGGGGTGTATTGATCATTGGGGTGTTGAAATACTTGACTGTATTAAAAAACTGACAAACTAAAACTACCAGATGATGCTATAGCATTTACTCTGCCCAGTGATGAAAATCTCAAAACCAGGTTTATGATTGCTTGTTCTTGTAAGCCACACCCCATGTTTCAGTTTTCTTCATTATTTGTTGGATGCAATAACTTCTTGAAGAATATACACATAATAAATGGTAAGGAGAGTTGATGTATTTTACATTATTTTCTGTCATTTTAATGTATTGTTTTAATTACAGCAAATGGAAAAAGAAGTTAATGTACATTGGGCGATTAAGGCCCCAACTCGGTGTGAAGTTTACAGTTATTGCCTCTAATATTGTACCGTTTGGCTGTATGCTTGGATGTGTACACTGAAGCTACAGTGCTCACGTTGAAGCCAGAGGCAATGATACACATTTTCACAAAGAGAAGATATTCTTCCAGACCAGCAAGGTATGATGAGTGACTGCATTCTTTCTTCATTAGTTGTAGGCATTGTTGGATTTTGTTCTATTTGTATTTAGTAGGAAAAACATTGTGTTCAGTTATTTTGTGTATTAGTTTGTACGTATGCTTGTAATAGCTTAACTGCTGACCATCATTGTTTTAAGTTGCGGTCCGGTAGTTAGTCGAATACAGGTTTTTGGGGGGTTCAGTCAACCACAGTCGTGGGCAGTCTGTTACATAAACCAGAGTGAGGTTGTATGATAATAACTTAGGATGCCGCCATAATCAAGACTACAAGAAGTCATCGAGATCTCCGTATCGTAATCACTTGACTATCCTCTGCTCAGAGTTTGTTTGGGGAAAGTGCCTTTATGGGATATGCATACTTAGAATAAGGGTAGTTTTCTCGTGATGCACTTTGAAGGAGAGTTATGGAGCATAGAATGAGCTGGAATCAGTTCCATATAATTCAGGCTAGGATAGCAATCTCGTCATTCACAACAACGAATCCCTCTTTCACATTCACAGTAAGTTAATATCATTTATATACTCATTGGTATACACAATGCAATGTCATATCTTGAATGTCAATTAAAAGAGTACAGTGAAATGGGTGTCGAAGTGTAGGTCTTGGACTATGATTTGATTATTCGCATTTCAAGTCACCTTAGGCTATGTTATCCCATGTGATTTGGAATTCTCTACTTAATACTAAGCAAGTACAGTGGAACCTCGACATACGAAAGTCCCAACTTACGAAAAATTCAAGTTACGAAAGCAAATATGAGGATTTTTTTTGCCTCTGCATATGAAAATAATTCAGGTTACAAAAGGGTGTTACTGTAAAGTCCCGAGATTCGCCTGGACCACCGAGAACAATTTTAAAACTCGCACGCCACCAACTGAGTATACTCACCGCCATCCTCCCGCTCTCCCATTGGTTCCTGATGCTAGTCACTGCCATAAGATCCTGCTCTCCTATTGGTCAGCATCATGCCTCTATGTAAAAGCGTTCCTTGACCATTTTTTGCGGCAGCGTTATTGTAAACACTGGAATTCGTTCGTTCACATATACATATTTTGTTTGTGAACGTAAATTTGTGTTAGTGATTTCGCTTTCGTTGTACTGTAAGTTACTTTATTGTGTTGTGTGTGAACTTAATTACTTACGTTATTAGCCATAGGTCATAAAGTTAAGTGTTCATGTTTTCTGCCATTTGTCCTTCTCCTCTGTCGCCACTTTCGGAGATTGCCTCACTCGAAAGGTAAGGTTCCACATTTTACTACATACGATACGTATGTAAGTACAATATTTCTTGTACCATGTACTCAATCACTTTATTACAGGTATGTAGTACATAGTATTAGTAAGTATATATGTAGTTTAAGTTAGGTATTGAATGGTCAAAATTGTTGTATTTCATTGTTTATTGGTCAATTTAGCTTTATTATAAAATTTACAGGGGTGTTTTTGTATGGCTTGGAACAAATTAGGCAATTTACATGTAAAATGTGGTTCAAGATATGAAAAAATCAGGTTACGAAGGCCGCTTCGGAACGGATTAATTTTGTATCCTGAGGTACTACTGTAGTAATAAAATGGTGCCATGACCAGGATTACTGTGATTTATTATTACATTACTGATTTGTACAGTTTGCATTTTTTAAAGTGTGAGGCTTATTGTTTTTGATATTTGGCAATAAAGATAAGATATGACTGGCTGATGGTGGCAGCCAAATTGGAATTAGACACTCAGTCTGGTCTGAATTGATCAGTAGTAAAACCGATTTGGTTAATCAGTGCCTAGCCTAACGGAAGCCTAACCCTTTGCTAGTATCTCGGTAGGAATTTTAACCTTCTTTGCTAATTTTCTTTATACTATAGTTTTCCCCCAGTATTCGCGAGGGATGGGTACCAGACACCCCGCGAATAGTTAGAACTCCCCTCTAAAAATGCTTATAGCTTATATCTGCCTATCTTGGAAGTTCAAATATACCATTGAACTGATATTATTATCATCATCTTAAACATTGTACCATTAGAAAAATATACATTCAATAACAGAGAGAGTGTGAGAGAGCACTGAATGGCAACAGCATTATTTAACCACCATCAAGAGTGAAATTATTTATGAATTATTTAGAGAGAGAGAGAGAGAATAACTCTTTGCAATATCAAAAGATTGAAATGAGCTTCTATAGGCAACACTTCTTCCCTTCCCATAACTACATAAGTTTATTCCAGAGAAGAGAGAGAGGGGTGAACAAGTATCTGTTTGTCTATCTGTCAATTCTTTGGCAGAGAGAGAGAGAGAGCTTATCTTACAGACCTTACAGCTTGTTCGGGTTTCCCCAGGTCCCTCAGTGTGAGGCACCTTTAATGTCTACCAGAGAATTGCTAATGCATTTTCCAGTATATTTTGCATCTTCCAATCTTGGATGGTCTGGGATGCAGCTTAGATATTTGTTGGTTTATACTTAAACACATCTATGATCACTCCTTATATGTTCCTCAGATGAGCTGGCAAATTGCAATAGCCTAAATTTATCCCATCTTCTACTTACATAAGTTCAAAAACAGCAAAAGAGAATGACGAAAGTATGGTTTCAACGTTATACGTACTCATGGCATAAACGTGTACAGCCATGAACAACAAAACAAGAAACAATGTTTTTTTTTTTTCTAAGTACAACCAGTTGGCTTGTATTTCAATCATTGTACTATAGTGTGTACACTTTTACCATAGTTATTATAAATGACATTATGTAGAATATTATGTAGAATAAACCTGAGATATCTTAATGTGATAACATTATTCGCTATAGATCAAAGATCAATAAGGAAATATACCATTAAATTTAAACCTAGTTATAGCTTAAGCTGAGAAAACTGTTCAAGCTGCTAATGACCATTATCGTGCATCGGCAACAAGGATAAAACTCCAGTAAACGTATGCCATCAAACACAACTGTAGATAAAATTAAGATAAAATAATTTTAATCAAAACTACTGTGCTTGAAAGAACACTGTTGGTTTCATGCCGATAGAAGATGAATAACGTAAAGTTCATATTATGATGATATAAAAGAAATTTGCAAATGGAATCACATAATTTTTTTACTCAAACATGCTGCCAACCTAATCTGCTAACGAAAAAAAATTGGTTCACAATCACAACGAGACATATTCAAGTCACATTTCCACCTAAAAACACATCGTATAAGGAAAGTAACCCTTGTCTTGTATAAGTCAAGTATCTAGATATTCTTTTATGCTAATTAGAAGCAAGAAAATTCGCTCAGAATTGCGCTAAATATGACTAAACAAACTCGTATTTGCCATCAGCTGATTTCCAAATCAAAACATTGGTCGCTCAGCGGAATACTAGCTTAGATTTATCATGGTATTTTATAAGAAGATAATATGAGAATACATACAATATTATGGATATGTGAAGTAATATATAATTTTTAAAGATTTATGGAAAAGATGCATACAGTAAGTCCTCGGGTTACGCTGGTCTCGACTTACGATGTTTCGTGGTTACGAACGCGCCCCCATAAAAATATAAAAAATAATATTTTGCGTCGTTCCGTCTTACGCGGTTTAGCGTCGTAAGCAACGTAAACAAACGCGAACTAGTTCCAGGCGCACGGCGGAAGAATACGCTTTGTGGGGGAGAGGACGGCGTCGCTTCGCTACGCTCAGTCCTCGCCCATACGCCATTTTGGTTGTTTACACTGCTCTCTCCCTCGTGTTGTATCGTTTTTGTAACTTTTTGCTCTTTGTTATGGCTCCCAAGCGCAAGGCGGACTCTTCTGATGGTAGTGCATCGAAGAAAAGAAAGGCCATCACCATGGAAATAAAGTGGACATTATAAAGCGATCTGAGAAGGGAGAAACGCCAACAAACATTGGCCGCTCGCTTGGCCTTAGCCGTTCGACCGTTGCTACCATTATCAAAGATAAAGAGCGCATCGTTGAACATGTGAAAGGATCTGCTCCTATGAAAGCGACAGTGATAACTAAGCAGCGTAGTGGTCTAATAATTGAAATGGAAAGGTTATTGGTGCTTTGGTTGGAAGACCAAAATCAACGGCGTATCCCAGTCAGCCTATGGTGATTCAGGAGAAGGCGAAAAGATTGTGTGAAGCGTTGAAAAAAAGAAAAGGGGAGGGAAGTGAAAGTGAAGAGTTTTGTGGCTAGTAGGGGTTGGTTTATGCGATTTAAGGCTCGGGCCAATTACCATAACCTTAAATTGCAAGGTGAAGCTGCTAGTGGGATGAGAAAGCAGCGAGTGAATTTCCTAAAGCGTTGTCTGAGATAATTAAGGAGGGGGTTATTCTGCTCAGCAAGTGTTTAACGTAGACGAGACAGGTTTGTTTTGGAAACGTATGCCTAACCGCACTTACATCGCCAAGGAGGAGAAGTCAGCACCGGTCATAAAGCCAGCAAGGAGAGGCTAACTTTACTTCTTTTGGGGGTAATGCTGCTGGCGACTTCAAACTGAAGCCCTTGTTGGTGTATCAGGCTGAAAATCCAAGGGCACTCAAGGGCATTTGGAAGGGTCAACTACCAGTAATTTGGAAGTCCAACAAGAAGGCATGGGTGACACTTGCAGTGTTTGAAGGACTGGTCGTAAAACCATTTTGTCCAAGTGTGGAGCGGTATTGCGCCTCCAAGGGTATCCCCTTTAAGGTGTTGCTAGTGCTGGACAATGCCCCTGGACACCCTGCCCAGCTGGGAGACTTCAACCCTAATGTCAAGGTGGTTTACCTTCCACCTAATACCACGGCCCTTTTACAGCCTATGGACCAAGGAGTGATTGCTTCGTTCAAGGCCTACTACCTACGAAGGACAATTGCTATGGCTTTACAGGCAACTGAAACCAAGAAGGACTTGACTCTGAAGGACTTTTGGAAATCCTACAACATCCTTGATGCTGTAAAGAACATTGCTAATTCCTGGGAGGAGGTTAAGCAAACAAACATGAATGGTGTCTGGAAGAAAATTTGTCCTCAATTTGTGAATGATTTCCATGGGTTTGAGGACACAGTTCAGCTAGTTGTCAAGAACGTTGTTGCCCTGAGTAAGGAAATCAATTTGGAGATGGAGGTTGATGATGTTACAGAGCTGCTGGAGTCTCATGGCGAGGAGTTATCTGCTGAGGACCTGATACAACTGGAGAAGCAGATAATAGAGGAAGAAGAAGAAGCACCCACCCCAGAGCCTAAGGCTTTCACAAGGCAGGACTTGATAAGAGGTTTGCAGAGTTGCAGCAAGCGTTGTCAACTTTTGAGGATCAGGATCCCAACTTGGACAGGTTCACTAGGGTTTCCAGAGGCGTCATGGATTTGATGCAGTGTTACAAGGAGATCTTGGATGAAAAGAGGTCGCTCTCTGTTCAGACTAACCTGGAGCAGTATTTTAAGAAGGTAGAGAGGCCTGCAGGAGATCCTGTACCCTCTACCATCAAGCTGCCTCTGCTAATCCAGACTCGCCTGCCCCACAATCTCCAGCACCTTCTGAATGTTCTGCTAACCCAGACTCACTGCCCCAGTATCTCCAGCACCTTCTGTAGGTTCTGCCTCACCTAAAGACTCACCTGCCCAACATCTCCAGTAGTATGTTCTGCCTCACCTCAAGAATCACTGCCTCAGCATCTCCAGTACTAGTATGTTCTGCCTCACCTCAAGAATCATCTGCTCAGCATCTCCAGCAACTTCTGGAGGTTTCTTTTCTCTTCACTAACCTCCCCCAGTCTCTCCAGCACCGCAGCTTCCTCTCCAGTGTGCAAGCCAATCAAACTAATAAAGGTAAGGAATTGTTCTCTCGTTGTTATTGATAGGTATTTACATTAAATCATGTGGTATTTTTCAATGTTCCGACTACGCTGAAAATCGTGTTACGATGCATCGTAAGAACGGATCTAACGTCGTAACTCGAGGACCCCCTGTATTTACTTTTTCTTCTGTGCTTATCTAATTTTCGTCACTATGCCATTTATGTAGCAGTGGCATTTCGAGCTCGTATAGTTGTACCTCAATTTTTTGCTTGCGTAACAAAGCAAAAAATCGACGGAGTTGCAGACTTATATTTTGGACTTCTATCCCATGGAAAAACAAACAAATTGCAGTGTTGCAAAATCGAATATATACGCAAGTTTTGTCTTTTATGTAACAATTGTAAATATAAATTGTCATAAAAAACTTGATTCAATTATGAACAATAAAAAAATACCCTGTAATACATTTTTCATACACATTTTAAACATAAATGCATGAAAACTTATAACAAAAAGCTGAAGTTTCATTAACAAAATGAGGTATAACTAGCTCCCAAAGGAAAAAAAATATAACCACGTGACGTCTTTGTAAATGCATTTTTCGGAACAGCAGCGGACAAGAATGAACATTAAAGACATCCTCTGATAATGTTTTGGGCAGTTACAAAAGATGCCTTATACGTAATATATTTTCATACATTTTAAACATAAAAGATGGACATTTATAAAATCGACACATTGATTGCTAAATTTGCACTTTTTTTAACTATATTTTTTGGAAGAGCGGCAGGTGGCGGCTTGTAAGAACAAAGATGGAAAACATAATATTTGATAGCGTGAAGGGGAGTTTCACAAGCTGCCCTTGTGTCATATTTCGTGCAGAAATAAAATTGCCATATACATAATACATTTTCATACACATTTTAAACATAAAAGCATGAACATTTATAAAATCGACACATCGATCACTAAGTTTGTACTTTTTTTAACTAAATATTTTCAGAAGAGCGGGAGGCAGCGGCTCACAAGAATGAATATGAAAAACATCCTCTTTGATAATGTGAAGGGCATTTTCAAAAGCTGCCTTTATATCATATTTCTGTGCAGAAATAAAAGTACCTTATACGTAATATATTTTCATACACATTGTAAACATAAAAGCATGAACATTTATAAATCAACACATCCATAGCTAAATTTGCACTTATTTAACTCTATATTTTTGGCATAAAACAGCGTCAGAGGCATATATTTTACCCTAATACCTATGTAATAAATCTCAATGAAAGTTTTTAATATAATTTGCATAACCTTTATGGTCTGAACGTTATTTCTACAAATGTATGTACTTGTCAGACATAACGGCACTAGCGGCGCTGTTGACCGAAAATTGTGCCATAAAAATACCTTAAAATACCTTATTTTTTTCATTAATATTTTTGACGACAGCTGTAAAACCGATTTGCCGCTAAGTGATTGTGCCATTAATCGCTGGCCACCTGTATTAACATGTAGCGTTCTCTTCTCCTTTTTAGACTATATAATTTTAAAAATTGTAGTCTTTCCCAGTAGTCAAGATCCTTAACTTCTATTCTAGCTGTAAAGGACCTTTGTACACTCTATTTGTGCAATATCCTTTTGGTAGTGTGGTACCATATCATATTGCAATATTCAAGTGGACTATGTACTTATGTTTTATAAAGCATAATCATGTGTTAGGCTTTTCTTGTTTTGAAGTGCTGTAACAATGTACCCATTTTTGCTTTGCATTTTGCCAATAGAATGCTATTTGATCATTGCATAACATGTTCCTATTCAACATAACACCAAGGTCTTTAACTGCTTCCTTATTAGTGATTGTCTCGTTATTGAGTCCCCTATATGCATATAGCTTTCCTTCTTTATCTCCATAATTTATTGATCCAAATTTATCAGAGTTAAATAACATCCTATTTACATCTGCCCATTCATATACTTTGTTAAGGTCTCTTTGTAGCGAGTTCCTATTTGCATCACAAGTAATTTTTCTGCTTATTCTTGTGTCATTGTTGGCGAAACTACTCACTACCGAGTCCTTAACATTACTGCCTATGTCTGCAATCATAATAACAAACAGCAATGCAGCTAACACCATACCTTGTGACACACCGGATATTACCTTAGCTTCATCCGATTTCTCATCGTTGACAATAACTATCTGTTTTCTGTTGTGTAAAAATTCTTTTATCCATCATTCTACTTTGTCCACTATATTATGTTTTCTAATTTTCTTTGATAATATAGTATTGTCTGCCTTGTCAAAAGCTTTTGCAAAGTCTAGGTAAACAACGTCTGCTTCTTTACTCTTTCATCCTATTTCAATATATGTTATCACGATGGACTAACAGTTCGGTTTGTGTACTTTTTCCTGTTACAAAACCATGTTGTCCTGTATTAAACAAATTATTTTTCATTTAATGTTTCATAATATTTTTTTTCATTACCCTTTCATGCACATTCATAATATGTGATGTGTTAGAGTCAGTCTTATAATTACTTACCTCTAGTCTTGATCCACTTTTGAAAGTAGGGGTAATATATGCTAATTTATGCTCATCATAAATCTTGCCTGTATCTACACTTTGCCGTAATAATATTGCAAGCGGCTTTGCAATAGAATGAACTACTTTCTTTAACAAAATGGCAGGGACACCATCTGGTCCAGCTGGTGATCCATTTTTAATTTCATTAATAACCTGCACAATATCGGCTTCATTAATATCTGTCTGATAAATATTCACTATTTTCATCCCTTATTTCTGTATCATTATCTTCATTATTAATTCTATGGGTAAATTCTCTCTTATATCTTTCTGCTAATATGTTGCATATTTCCTTTTTTTCATTCATTAATCTCCCTTCATTTCTTAGAGGGTGTATTTTTATTCTTCTTTTATTCATCTTTTTCACATATGAGTACAATAGAGAGAGAGAGAGAGCTTTTTCATGTTGCTAACGTTTCCACCTCTTTATTTATCATATCTTATAGTAAAATAAGTTAAAAAGCAAAAGAGAAGAGAGAGAGAGAGAGAGAGAACAGAGACAGAGACAGAGCTTTTTCATATTGCTAATGTTTCCATCTCTTTATTTATCATATCCTCTATTAAAATAAGTTGAAAAGCAAAAGAGAATTATAAAAGTATCGTTAGTAACGTTATAATTGTTGCTTAAACGCTACAGCACAAATAACTGAACGAAAACGGTTGTTTTGCTACAACCACCGAACTGAAACTGATGATAACAATGTTTTTCTTGTATTTCAGCCATCGTAGAACAGTAAAAAATTACTACTAATGACATTAATTAAGTAGAACAGGACTTATATATTTTTACATTATACCTTTATTTGAAATAGATAAAATATTGGCAAGGAAATAATGAAACTGAGAAAACAAAATGTTCACACTGATAAATTATTGTTCATTAGCAACATGGATGTAACTCTACCACAAATAATAATGGCAAAAAAAGTATTTCATAAAAAATACTGGTCATGAAAGAACACATTTTACTGTTGTTTTCACGCTGATAAAAGATAAATATGTAAATCTCGTATTATTATGAGATAGTATGAAAATAACTAAAGTAATCAGTTTGAAAAAAAAAAAAAACATGCAACACCATCCATAAAGGAAAAAAATAGCAATCGAGTTTACAACAAGATTTTCATATTTAAGTTATATTTCATCTTAAAGCCATTTCATATAGCAAAAAATAACATTGTTCCATATAAATAGTTTCTAGAGATCTATTTATTAAATAGAAGCAAGAAATTCACTCTGAATAGAGTTAAATAGGGCGAAATAACTCTGCTTCTGCCCTCAGCTGATTTTTCCAAACCAAAACATAGATCGCTTTGTATTTTATAATACTATTCGTAGTAATATGAAACTACATACAGTATTATTGGATACAGTGAAGTAAAGAATAACTTTTTAAGAGCCAATGAAAAGATGCATATGCATTATGTTTGTACATATTTTATGATTGTCTCAGCACAGAGGAAAGTACCAATAACCATCTATTAACGAAAAAAATAATTAAGTCTAGTTCAGCACTATCTATTAAAAAAAATAATTAAGTCTAGTTCACGTATTTAAGTCAATTTTCAATTTAAAAAAACTTCATATAACTAAAAAAAACCTTACCACATATGAACAGTTTCTAGAGTTTAATTTACTCTAAATAGAAGAAAGAAAATTACTCTGAAATGAGTTAAATACAGTGAAATAATCCACCTCTGCACTTTGCTGATTTTTCCAAACCAAAACATGATCAGTTTGCTTGAATATTTTATGATACAATAGTAATGTAATATTACATATTGTGTTATTGGATACAGCGAAGTAAAGGATAACATTTTAAAAGAGCCAAGGAAAAGATGTATCGTTATGTTTGTATTTTATGAGGCGGTCTCAAAACTTAGCCCAAGCCACCGATAACCAGACAACGGTGCTTTAAACCCTACAGATGGTAAAACACAGTTATGAACATACTGGACAAACGCCATAAAACTGAAATGCCGCTAACCAACACCAATGATAACCAGGGGCTGCCTTGGTATTAATATTTGAAAATTATTTAATCATCTTTGTATCATAAAAATGTATTTAGTCATGAAAATAACATAAAAATACACTGCTAATTAGAGTGGCCCACCACATTCGCGATCTCTGGATTTGCGGACTCATGGGTTTGCGGATTTCTCTCTGGACCATATCTACCCATTATTTGCAGGAAATTAGCATATTCGTGGGGTTTTCAGACAAAAAAAATCACCAATTAGTGTATTTTGATGTCCTTTCATGACTAAATACATTTTTATTATACAAAAATGATTTACTAATTTTCAGATATTAATATTGATTAATACTGTATTAGTAAGTTTAATAAGATTAAATGATATCACATAATATGAAAAAATTACTCTCTCTCTCTTACAGAGATGTATGTTTTTTGTATAGTAAATAAATGATTTACTATTATCAACTATTAATATTAATGTAAACAGCAATAATATCAATTCATTAAAGAAAATACTTTAGTGAATTAGTAAGATTTTAGTTTATAAATTAAAAAAAATTATGTAAGATGGAAGGCAATCCCAGTCTTCTCTTTCTAACTCCAGGTACTAAAGCTGTCAAATATATCAAGTAATGCGATGGTACGGGGAGGAGCTGTTGTGTTGTTGCCACTAAGTGTTCATGTTGTCTCTCTCTCTCTCTCTCTCTCTCTCTCTCTCTCTCTCTCTCTCATCTCATCTCTCTTCTCTCTTCACTGAGTGGAGATCTGTATCCTACATGTGTATAAGTTTATTTATATTTTTCAATAATAATACTAATATGTATAATTAATAATATTATAACTGTAATTACAAAATTCATATGTGAGTATTTTGAATGCAACAATCTTTCCATTTCACTTTTAAATGCAGTAAGGACAAATCAATCAATCTCTCTCTCTCTCTCTCTCTCTCTCTCTCTCTCTCTCTCTCTCTCTCTCTCTCTCTCTCTCTGCTGCAAGTGTTGGAAGTGCATATGTATGTACAGTAAGTTCCAGAAGCGAAGCAACAAATTTCGAAGGATTTTTCGTTCGAAATTCACTAGCTGGCAACTACAACATGTAGCTGAAAAACTTTTTTTTTCTACAGTGAAAGCTCTATCGAGCAAAATAAAGCTAACATATGATGCACAAATATCAAATTATGATATTTATAACAATCATAAGAAAAAATTACGGTAATAGTAATAATTTTAAATATAGTAATTAATTCAAACAATAGAAACAAAACAATTTGAAATTTTCGTTCAACACAGGATTACCAACATTACCAATGTATATTTCGAGCAATGTTGAAACAAATATTTAATATCATAGTGCATTATCAATTATTTTAGCGAAGATGCATAAAACCATGCAAGTATCAATAGGATGTAAAGGGAAAATATCCGCATCATTAAATATAATAAACCACGAATGCACGTAGATTCAACAGAAAAGTTGGGTGTGGTTGGTAGTTCTGATTTTAGCTTCTAGGACCAAGCATAAAACACCTGCAAGGCTTACATGCAGGGCCGCTGTCCGTTATTTAGGCAAAGATAGAACCATTAGGACAGATACCAGGACCTGCCCTCGCACCTGGGAAACAGACTCGCTATATAGAAAATAAAAAAGACAGTCGCAAGCAACCAGAACACCCGTAAAATCACCACCTGGTTAAGTAGGGAGACGACATACCCCAACCACCCCTCCCCCCCTTCTACCTCTACCTCTACCCACAATGCTAACTCCACCTTTTTCTCTTCAACGTTTTACCTCAAATCTTATTCCAACCGTGACATTTAAGACTGAATTTGCATAAGTGGGCATATCATAAGGAAGTGATATCACCCAAATTCATATTTCCACTGACAACCAGTAATCAGTTCGATCCAGTCAAGCATTATTGTGTAACAGAAGTTTATGAGTTTTTTGGTATATATATACATACACACATACATACATGCATACATATATACATACACACATACATACATACATGCATACACACACACACACACATATATATATATGTATATATATGTATGTATGTATGTATATACGCAAATCTCCGAAATGCTTACGTCACATTCTCGTGATATTTGCTCCATTTCATATTAGGTGTTTCGTAGAGTTTTATATATGAAAATGTGCGCAATTTCTTGTAGAATACAAAAAAAAATAATTGAAGGTTGTAGCTTTTCTAATTTTTGAATTATTTGCATATAAATCATGATAAATAGAAAAAAATAGACGTTCGGTCAAATTTAACTCTACCGAAATGGTCGAAAAACGCAACTGTAAGCTAAAACTCTTACAGTCTAGTAATATTCAGTCATTTATCTTCATTTTGAAACAAATTGGAAGTCTCTAGTGCAATATCGGATTCTCCGCTGCAAATCTCCGAAATGCTTACGTCGCATTCTCGTAATATTTGCTCCATTTCTTATTAAGCGTTTTGTAGAGTTTTATATATGAAAATGTGCGCAATTTTATGTAGAATACAACAAAAAATAATTGAAGGTCGTAGCTTTTCTCATTTTTGAGATATTTGCATATAAATCACGATAAATAGAAAAAAATCGACATTTGGTCAAATTTGACTCTATCGAAATTGTAAAAAAAACGCAACTTTAAACTAAAACTCTTACAGTCTAGTAATTTTCAATCACATATCTTCATTTTGAAACAAATTGGAAGTCTCTAGCACAATATTTAGATTTATGGTGAATTTTTTAATAAAACTTTTTCCTTCCCTCTGCGTGCGGATTCTCCGCCGCAAATCTCCGAAATGCATACTTTGCATTCTTGTAATATTTGCTATGTTTCTTATTAGCCGTTATATAGAGTTGTATATATGGAAATGTGCGCAATTTCCTGTAGAATACAACAAAAAATAATTGAAGGTTGTAGCTTCTCTCATTTTTTAGATATTTACATATAAATCATGATAAATAGAAAAAAAATCGACGTTCGGTCAAATTCCGAAATGGTTGAAAAATGCAATTTTAAGCTAAAACTCTTACAGTCTAGTTATCTTCCATCATTTATCTTCATTTTGAAACAAATTAGAAGTCTCTATTACAATATTTTGATTTATTGTGAATTTTTGAAAAAAAAAAAAATTTCCTTCCCTCCTCCGCCCACGGATTCTCCGCCACAAATCTCTGAAATGCTTACGTCATATTCTTGTAATATTTACTCCATTTCATATTAGGCATTTCATAGAGTTTTATGTATGAAAATATGCGCAATTTTATGTAGAATGCAACAAAAAATAACTCATGGTTGTAGCTTTTAACAGTTTTGAAATATTTTCATATAAATCACAATAAATAGTAAAAAAATCGATGTTCGGTCAAATTTGACTCTTCCGAAATGGTCGAAAAACGCCACTGTAAGCTAAAATTCTTACAGTCTAGTAATATTCAATCATTTATCTTCATTTTGAAATAAATTGGAAGTCTCTAGCACAATATTTCGATTTATGGTGAATTTTTGTAAAAAACTTTTTCCTTCCCTTCGCGCGCAGAATTTCCGCCGCAAATCTCCGAAAGGCTTACGTTGCATTCTCGTAATATTTGCTCCATTTCATATTAGGTGTTTTAGGCGTTTCATAGATTTTTATTTATGAAAATGTGCGCAATTTTATGTAGAATGCAACAAAAAATAACCATGGTTGTAGCTTTTAACAGTTTTGACATATTTTCATATAAATCACAATAAATAGAAAAAAATCAACGTTTCGTCAAATTTGACTCTACCGAAATGGTCGAAAAACGCAACTGTAAGCTAAAACTCTTACAGTCTAGTAATATTCAGTCATTTATCTTCATTTTGAAACAAATTCGAAGTCTCTAGCATAATATTTCAATTTATGGTGAATTTTTGAATAAAACTTTTTCTTCCCTCGCGTAAAAATACAACTAAAAATAATTGAAGATCATAGCTTTTCTCATTTTTGAAATTTTTGCATATAAATCACGATAAATAGAAAAAAAATTGACATTCGGTCAACTTTGACTCAACTGAAATGGTCAAAAAACGCAACTGTAAGCTAAATCTCTTACAGTCTAGTAATGTTCAATCATTTTTCTTCATTTTGAAATAAATTGGAAGTCTCTAGCACAATATTTAGATTTATGGTGAATTTTTAAAAAAATACTTTCCTTCCTCCGCTCGCGGATTCTCTGCCGCAAATCTCCGAAATGCTTAAATCTCATTCTCGTAATATTTACTCCGTTTCATATTTGGCGTTTCATAGAGTATTATATCTGAAAATGTGCGTAATTTCATGTAGAATGCAAAGAAAAATAAATTATGGTTGTAGCTTTTAGCAGTTTTGAAATATTTTCATATAAATCACAATAAATAAAAAAAAATTGATGTTTGGTCAAATTTGACTACCAAAATGGTCGAAAAACGCATCTGTAGCTAAAACTCTTACATTCTAGTAATATTCAGTCATTTATTTTCATTTTGAAACAAATTCGTAGTCTCTAGCACAATATTTCGATTTATGATTAATTTTTGAATAAAACTTTTTCCTTCCCTCTGCGCGCGGATTCTCTGCCGCAAATCTCCGAATTGCTTATGTCACATTCTCTCGTAATATTTGCTCCATATCATATTAGGCGTTTGTAGAGTTTTATATTTGAAAATGTGTGCAATTTCATGTATAATACAACAAAAAATAATTGAAGGTCGTAGCTTTTCTCATTTTTGAAATATTTGCATATAAATCACGATAAATAGAAAAAATTGACGTTCGGTCAACTTTGACTCTACCGAAATGGTCGAAAAATGCAATTGTAAGCTAAATCTCTTACAGTCTAGTAATCTTCAATCATTTATCTTCATTTTGAAACAAATTGGAAGTCTCTAGCACAATATTTCGATTTATGGTGAACTTTAAAAAAAAAAAAACTTTCCTTCCCTCAGCGCACGGATTCTCCGGCGCAAATCTCCGAAATGCTTACGTCTCATTCTCGTAATATTTACTCCGTTTCATATTAGTCATTTCATAGAGTTTTATATAAAATATGCGCAATTTCATGTAGAATGCAACTAAAAATAACTCATGGTTGTAGCTTTTAACAGTTTTGAAATATTTTCATATAAATCACAATAAATAGAAAAAAATCGACGTTTGGTCAGATTTGACTCTACCGAAATGGTCGAAACACGCAACTGTAAGCTAAAATTCTTACAGTCTAGTAATATTCAATCATTTATCTTCATTTTGAAACAAATTGGAAGTCTAGCACAATATTTAGATTTATAGTGAATTTATGAAAAAAACTTTTTCCTTCCCTCTGCGCGCAGAATCTCTGCAGCAAATCTCCGAAATGCTTACGTCGCATTCTCGTAATATTTGCTCCATTTCATATTAGGCGTTTCATAGAGTTGTATATATAAAAATGTGTGCAATTTCATGTAGAATACAACAAAAAATAATCGAAGGTCGTAGCTTTTCTCATTTTTGAAATACTTGCATGTAAATCACGATTAATAGAAAAAATCAACGTTCGGTCAAATTTGACTCTACCGAAATGGTCGAAAAACGCGATTGTAAGCTAAATCTTTTACCGTCTAGTAATCTTCAATCACATATCTTCATTTTGAAACAAATTGGAAGTCTCTAGCACAATATTTCAATTTATGGTGAATTTTTAAAAAAAAATATTTCCTTCCCTCCATGCGCGGATTCTCCGCCACAAATCTCCGAAATGCTTACGTCGCATTCTCGTAAAATTTACTCCATTTCATATTAGGCGTTTCATAGAGTTTTATATATGAAAATGTGCGTAATTTCATGTAGAATGCAACTAAAAATAACTCATGGTTGTAGCTTTTAACATTTATGAAATATTTTCATATAAATCACAATAAATAGAAAAAAATCAACGTTCGGTCAAATTTGACTCTACTGAAATGGTAAAAAAACGCAACTGTAAGCTAAAACTCTTACAGTCTAGTAATATTCAGTCATTTATCTTCATTTTGAAACAAATTCGAAGTCTCTAGCACAATATTTCGATTTATGGTGAATTTTTGAATAAAACATTTTCCTTCCCTCCGCGCACGGATTCTCCGCCACAAATTTCCTAAATGCTTACGTCGCATTCTCGTAATATTTGCTCCGTTTCATATTAGGCATTTGTAGCGTTTTATAAATGAAAATGTGCATAATTTAACGTAGAATACAACTAAAAATAATTGGAGATCATAGCTTTTCTCATTTTTGAAATATTTGCATATAAATCATGATAAATAGAAAAAAATTAGACATTCGGTCAACTTTGACTCTACCGAAATGGTCGAAAAAACGCAACTGTAAGCTAAATTTCTTACATTCTAGTAATGTTGAATCATTTATTTTCATTTTGAAATAAATTGGAAGTCTCTAGCACAATATTTAGATTTATGGTGAATTTAAAAAAAAAAACTTTTTCCTTCCCTTCTCGCGCGGATTCTCCACCGCAAATCTTAGAAATGCTTACGTCGCATTCTCGTAATATTTACTCCGTTTCATATTAGGCGTTTCATAGAGTTTTGTATATGAAAATGTGCGCAATTTCATGTAGAATGCAAAGGAAAATAACTCATGGTTGTAGTTTTCAACAATTTTGAAATATTTTCATATAAATCACGATAAATAGAAAAAAAATCGACGTTTGGTCAAATTCGACTACCGAAATGGTAAAAAAACACAACTGTAAGCTAAAAACCTTACATTCTAGTAATATTGGGTCATTATTTTCATTTTGAAACAGATTCGTAGTCTCTAGCACAATATTTAGATTTATGGTGAATTTTTAAATAAAACTTTTTCCTTCCCTCTGTGCGCGGATTCTCCGCCGCAAATCTCTGAAATGCTTACGTCTCATTCTCGTAATATTTGCTCCATTTCATATTAGGCGTTTTGTAGAGTTTTATATATGAAAATGTGCGGAATTTCATGTAGAATACAACAAAAAATAATTGAAGGTTGTAGCTTTTCTCATTTTTGAAATATTTGCATATAAATCACGATAAATAGAAAAAAATTGACTTTCTGTCAACTTTGACTCTACCGAAATGGTCGAAAAACGCAATTGTAAGCTAAATCTCTTACAGTCTAGTAATTTTCAATCATTTATCTTCATTTTGAAACAAATTGGAAGTCTCTAGTACAATATTTAGATTTATGGTGAATTTTTGAAAAAAAAACTTTCCTTCCCTCCATGCTCAGATTCTCTGCCGCAAATCTCCAAAATGCTTACGTTGTATTCTTGTAATATTTACTCCGTTTCATATTAGGCGTTTCATAGAGTTTTATATATGAAAATGTGCGCAATTTTATGTAGAATGCAACTAAAAATAACTAATGGTTATAGCTTTCAACAGTTTTGAAATATTTTTATATAAATCACGATAAATAGAAAAAAATTGATGTTCGGTCAAATTTGACTACCGAAATGGTCAAAAAACGCAACTGTAAGCTAAAACTAATATTTGCTCCATTTCATATTAGGCATTTTGTAGAGTTTTATATATGAAAATGTGTGCAATTTTATGTAGAATACAACTAAAAATAATTGAAGGTCGTAGCTTTTCTCATTTTTGAAATATTTGCATATAAATCACTATAAATAGAAAAAAATTGATGTTTGGTCAAATTTGACTCTATGAAATGGTCGAAAAACGCAACTGTAAGATAAAACTCTTACAGTCTAGTAATATTCAGTCATTTATCTTCATTTTGAAACAAATTGGAAGTGTCTAGCACAATATTTTGATTTATGGTGAATTTTTGAAAAAACTTTCCTTCCCTCCGCTGCAAATCTCCGAAATGCATATGTCGCATTCTCGTAATATTTGCTCCATTTCATATTAGCCGTTATATAGAGTTGTACATATGAAAATGTACACAATTTCATGTAGAATACAAAGAAAATAATTGAAGGTCGTAGCTATTCTCATTTTCAAAATATTTGCATATAAATCACAGTAAATAGAAAAAAATCGACTGTCGGTCATATTTGACTCTACCGAAATGGTCGAAAAACGCAATTTTAAGCTAAAACTCTTACAGTCTAGTAATCTTCAATCATTTATCTTCATTTTGAAACAAATTCGAAGTTTCTAGCACAATATTTAGATTTATGGTGAAATTACAAAAAAACTTTCCTTCCCTCCGCTCGCGGATTCTCCGCTGCAAATATCCGAAATGCTTACTTTGCATTCTCGTAATATTTACTCCATTTCGAATGAGGCATTTCATAGAGTTTTATATATGAAAATGTGTGCAATTTCATGTAGAATACAACAAAAAATAGCTTTTAACAGTTTTGTAATATTTTGATATAAATCACGATAAATAGAAAAAAATCAACGTTCTGTCAAATTTGACTCTACTGAAATGGTCGAAAAACGCAACTATAAGCTAAAACTCTTAGTCTAGTAATATTCATTCATTTATCTTCATTTTGAAACAAATTGGAAGTCTCTAGTACAATATTTCTGTTTATGGTGAATTTTTGAAAAAAAACTTTTTCCTTTCCTCCGCGCGCGGATTCCCTGCCTCAAATCTCCGAAATGCTTACGTCGCATTCTTGTAATATTTGCTCCATTTCATATTAGGCATTTTGTATAGATTTATATATGAAAATGTGCGCAATTTTATGTAGAATACAACTAAAAATAATTGAAGGTCATAGCTTTTCTGAGTTTCGAAATATTTGCATATAAATCACAATAAATAGAAAAAAATGACATTCGGTCAACTTTAACTCTACTGAAATGGTCAAAAACGCAACTGTAAGCTAAAACTCTTACAGTCTAGTAATATTCAGTCATTTATCTTCATTTTGCAACAAATTGGAAGTCTCTAGCACAATATTTTGATTTATGGTGAATTTAAAAAAGAAAACTTTTTCCTTCCCTCCGCTCGCGGATTCTCCGCCGCAAATCTCCGAAATGCTTACGTCGCATTCTCGTAATATTTGCTCAGTTTCAATTAGCCGTTATATAGAGTTTTATATATGAAAATGTGTGCAATTTCATGTAGAATGCAACAAAAGACAATTGAAGGTTGTAGCTTTTCTTATTTTTGAAATATTTGCATATAAATCACGATAAATAGAAAAAAATCAACGTTCGGTCAAATTTGACTACCAAAATGGTCAAAAAAAAAACAATTTTAAGCTAAAACTCTTACAGACTAGTAATCTTCAATCATTTATCTTCATTTTGAAACAAATTCAAAGTCTCTAGTACAATATTTAGAATTATGGTGAAATTTTGAAAAAAAAACTTTTTCCTTCCCTCTGCGCACGGATTCTTTGCCGCAAATCTCTGAAATGTTTACGTCGCATTCTCGTAGTAATTGCTCCGTTTCATATTAGGCGTTTCATAGAGTTGTATATATGAAAATGTGCGCGATTTCACGCAGAATACAACCAAAAATAATTGTAGCTCGTAGCTTTTCTCATTTTTGAAATATTTGCATATAAATGATGATAAATAGAAAGAAATTGACGTTCGGTCAACTTTGACTCTACCGTAATGGTCGAAAAACGCAATTGTAAGCTAAAATTCTTATAGTCTAGTAATCTTCAATCATTTATCTTCATTTTGAAACAAATTTGAAGTCTCTAGCACAATATTTTGATTTATGGTGTGTCTAGCACAATATTTTGATTTATGGTGAATTTTCGAAAAAACCTTTTTCCTTCCCTCCGCGCGCGGATTCACCGCCGCAAATCTCCGAAATACTTACGTCGCATTCTTGTAATATTCACTCCGTTTCATATTAGGCGTCTCATAGAGTTTTGTATATGAAAATGTGCGCAATTTCATGTAGAATACAACAAAAAATAAATGAAGGTCATAGCTTTTCTCATTTTTGAAATATTTGCATATAATAATGATAAATAAAAAAATTCGACATTTGGTTAATTTTAACTGGACCAAAATGGTCGAAAAATCAATTGTAAGCTAAAACTCTTACAGCATAGTAATATTCAATCATTTATCTTCATTTTGAAACAAATTGGAAGTCTCTAGAACAATATTTCAGTTTATGGTGAATTTTTGGAAAAAAAAAATTTTACGTCTGCCCATTACGAATTCATGCATCATTTTGTGATAATATTTTCTCTGTGTTGTTTTGATTGTTTTACAATGTGTTATATACCAAAATGATCGCAATTTAGTGTAGAATACGTACAATGAAAAAAAAAATTAACTCGTTAGCTTTAACCGTTTTGCTCACAAGCGCGATTTGTATACAATTATATATATGACATTTTTTTTGCGCTGTCATATATCCCAATATTTTTATATGATGATATTTTTTTTCTTTTTTGATGGTTGCATACTAAACTTCAGGCAATGACAAAAAAGGAGCCAAAAATGAACTCTTAATCTTGAAAACTAATCGTGCTGTGATTTTTTGAAAAACAAAAACATTTTTTCCGCTTCGGCGCTCACTCCCGAACCCCGCCGGCATACGGGAGACGATTTTTTATATACCGCCTTGGCGTTCAATGGTTAATCTTTGTGATACAAATACAGTTTATCTTGTTTTCTTTGTTACCAATCTTAAATAGCAGAGATACCAAATGAGTAGTTTGCTTTTTATCAGAATTAATACCTTTGATTATTAAATTAATATTTTCATCAATACGTAATTTCTAAATTCAAACTTTGTGTTATCTTTTGATCAATAAAAGAATTCTTTGGCTACCACGGATGTAGCATTTTCTTGTTCATTCAAACTGGTTGACCTTGGCTTAACTTATCCTTAAATCCACCTTTAATCTGAAATTTGCAAAGGAAACACCAATGTTTACCTTTCTTACACCTATTACAAAAACCCGTGGTTTGAAACTTACAATATTTACTGTAGTGACCAGATTTGAAACATTTTAAACACCTATTTAGTTCCTTTAATCTATTTACTTTGCTATCCACATTAGCATACTTTGTACATTTTGCCATTTTATGTTGGTCTGAACCACAAAATAAGCAATTATTACCGGGAATAGGCAAACTCGTTTTCAAACTCTGCAGCAAAAACATTAGTGGTCGAAGTCCCTATATCTACTGCAAGCTTCCAGGAAATTTACCCACTAATTCATCCAAAGTAGGATAGGATTTATTTGTTATTGCTACAATTATATCTTGAAACATGATAGGTAACCCAGACCAGATGAAATAAAATATAATAACTTCTAAATTAATGTCATTTTCTTTAATCGCTTCAATTAATTTCTTCATCTTTGCATAAAAGATGTATGGGTTGTTTTGCCCCAAATAAACTTTAACTTTGTTAATTCATTGATTAACTGCAATTTTTGAGGTATTTCTTTGGCGAAAGTGGCCATCAAAATTCCTTTAGCACTGGTGTAAGTTCGCAGTGTTACACTAATTGAGCTTACCATTATCAAAGCCATGCCATGACACTGTTGCTCAAGAAAGTTAAATTTTTCATATTCATTAAGCTTGTAATTATTGATTAAATGCTCAAAAAGTTCAACAAATCTTTTGCAAGTAAACTTATCATGCATTACATCTGCATGAAATTCAGGTAAGTGGAGCTTAGCCAATTCAATTTTGTTTACTCTACTAACAGTGCTACCACCAGCGTTACCTGCAGGGGATGCAAAATCAGACAACTTTATCTTAATCTTATTAACCCTCTTATGCCAATTGGACGTATTATATGTCGACATAAATTGTCTGTCGGGTGCCGATTGGACGTATTAAACGTCGATAAAAAAAGTTTTTTTAAAAATTCGCAGAAAAATACTTCTGCCAACCAGGCGAAAACTTTTGAATCATGTGCCTTGGTGGATGCTGGGAGCTCACGGATCAAGGCGTTGTTTTGTTTACAATCGTTTCGCAGGCGCGCAAGCGCGAATTTCTTTCTTATTGCACTAAAAAGTATCAGTGACACATCTCAGAAATTATTTCGTCACTGACTTAATTTTTACACCATTTTAAATTAGTCGTTACATGGAGTATTATATATGAAAGTGTGCGCAACTTCATTTAGAATACAAAAAAAAAAAAAATACTCATGATTGTAGCTTTTATCAGTTTTGAAATATTTTCATATAAATAACGAAAAGTGCCAAAATTTCAACCTTCGGTCAACTTTGACTCTACCAAAATGGTCGAAAAATGCAATTGTAAGCTAAAACAATTATATTCTAGTAATATTCAATCATTTACCTTCATTTTGCAACAAATTGGAAGTCTCTAGCACAATATTTTGATTTAAGGTGAATTTATGGAAAAAAAAAAAATTTCTTTACGTCCGCGCGTTAACTTCCGAAAAAAATAAGAAATTTTTTCGTCCGATTGTCATAATGTTTGCACCATTTTAAATTTTTTCGTCCGATTGTCATAATGTTTGCACCATTTTAAATTAGCAGTTACATAAAGTTTTATATATGGAAATGTGCACAATTTCATGCACAATACAACTAAAACCAACCCATGGTTGTAGCTTTTATCAGTTTTAAAATATTTTCATATAAATAACTAAGTGCCAAAATTTCAACCTTTGGTCAACTTTGACTCTACCGAAATGGTCGAAAAACGCAATTGTAAGCTAAAACTCTTATATTCTAGTAATACTCAATCATTTACCTTCATTTTGCAACAAATTGGAAGTCTCTAGCACAATATTTCGATTAATGGTGAATTTATGAAAAAAAACATTTCCCTTACGTCTGCGCAGTAACTTCCGAAAAAAATCAGAAATTTTTTCGTCCGATTGGCATAATGTTTGCACCATTTTAAATTAGCCGTTACATAAAGTTTTATATATGAAAATGTGCACAATTTCATGTAGAATACAACAAAAATAATTGAAGGTTGTAGCTTTTTTCATTTTCGAAATATTTGCATATAAATCACAAAAAATAGAAAAAAAAACCATGTTCGGTCAACTTTGACTCTACCGAAATAGTAAAAAAATGCAATTGTAAGCTAAAACTCTTACAGTCTAGTAATATTCAGTCATTTATCTTCATTTTGAAACAAATTCGAAGTGTCTAGCACAATATTTAGATTTATGGTGAATTTAAAAAAAAAACACTTTCCTTCCCTCCACGCGCGGATTCTCTGCTGCAAATCTCCGAAATGCGTACGTCGCATTCTCGTAATATTTGCTCCATTTCATTTTAAGCGTTTCATAGAGTTTTATATATGAAAATGTGCGCAATTTCATGCAAAATACAACTAAAAATAATTGAAGGTTGTAGCTTTTCTCATTTTCTAAATATTTGCATATAAAAAAATATATATAAAAATTCGACATTTGGTCAACTTTAACTCTTCCGAAATGGTCGAAAACTGCAATTGTAAGCTAAAACTCTTACAGTATAGTAATATTCAATCATTTATCTTCATTTTGAAACAAATTGGACGTCTCTAGAACAATATTTAGATTTATGGTGAATTTTTTAAAAAAACATTTGTTTACGTCCGCGCGTTACGAATTCATGCATCATTTTGTGATAATATTTTCTCTGTGTTGCTTTGATCGTTTTACAATGTGTTATATACCAAAATGATCGCAATTTAGTGTACAATACAACGAAAAATATTAACTCGTTGGCTTTAACCGTTTTGCTCACAGTGCAATTTGAATACAATTATATATGAAATTTTGTTTTCGCGCTATCATATATCGCATTATTTATATGATAATATTATTTTTTTTAATTTCTGATGGTTGCATACTAAACTGCAGGCAATGGCAAAAAAAGGAGCCAAAAATGAACTCTTGAAAACTAAGCGCGCTGTGATAAAAAAAAAAAAAAAAATCCGCTTCGGCACTCACTCTGAGACCCCCCGGCATATGGGAGACAGTTTTTATTATACCCCTTCGGCGTAAGAGGGTTAAGCAAAACCTGCAATTTCCACGTATATTCTTCACACTCAATAAACTGAGAATCCAACGTAACTGGATCTAATGACTCATCAGCCCTAAGTTTGTCAAGTATCACATTCTCTAGACTCTGCAATTTGATTTGGTAATTATTCAGAATACCTTGATACGTTTCCAGTTCCGCCACTTCTAGCGATTCGGTTGAATCAACGAGGGAGTTATATTTAAGAGTCACCAGACGGCGAATACTGCTATGTTCTTGTACCTCTGGATCTGCCATTATATATGAAAATAATGAAAAAGTCTAACAAAAACACTAAAGGTTAAATTACGGATTCCTAACACCAGGACGCAACCAACCACTTTGGAACCATAAGACCAAAATTAAACAAGTTTGAAGGACCAAGCGGAAAAATCGAGCGGTAATAATAATCTATTGTCCCACACTCGAGGAACTCAAGGGTAAAGGGATGGTTAGGAAATGGCTTAATAATTATCATAAAATCTCCGAACACAATCAGGAAAGGGAATACCTAGCTAAATAACTTATCACAAAATTTATTTAACATTTCAGTAATTTAATTTTATATAAAGTTACATTTATACACGAGTGTGAAAACCCCTAACCCAAAAAATACACAGAGATTAAAACCTAAGTCAGAAAATACTAGGTAAAGTTATTTTACAATTAGGCCATTTATAAAATTTCAGTAGCTTAAATCCACATTAACACAAGAAGGTTCCGAAGTGACTGAGTGCATTCTAATGTGCAGAGGAGGAGCTATGCATGCGGCTTTCCATTTAAACATAGCTCCAGATGATGTTAAAGAGGTCCTCACAACGCCGCTTTGAGAGGACTTGACCTCGCCACTGCACAAGTTCCCGCTAAAAGTAAAAATCAGGGACGCGAATATCTAAAAATCTCAAACTAATTTCTGACTTACACCCACCAAAAAATCTAAATATCAATTAAGTGCAGGCCAGAAGTAAAAATTCACTTATCCAATCAATAATCAAACTATGTAAAAAACTGTATAACCTATATAGTAACAGGTTCATACATCTCGAACACTGCATATTATTTAATATATAATATAAGTTAGTGTCTACTTCATTTGGACAAATGGGTTTAGACTTTTCAGTGACACTAGAGCAAGGGCAAGTCCTGTACACTTACCCTTAAATATGTTGACTGGTCTGACAAAAATTCCGAAGAAAAATTTCATGGGTGGTTACGTCTCGGGACGGCATCCGTTTGGAGAATTAGTGCATCATGATGATTTGGTGAACCTTACAAGATTTTGACGACATAGATGGCAAATTCGTAATGACAATTAATCTTGATGTATGAATAAGGTTCACAGGGGTTAACTTCACTTCAGGCACAATGGAATCCTTGAACAAAAATACATGCATGGCAGAGGACAGTTGGTTCAGCACGAGTGATGGACTGGGATTGGCTGTACATTTCTCCAACAGGTTTTAAAAAACTTTTCGCTTGTGTTTGTAACTACCTGATGGGCAATTAGCGCGAGGACCTTCCCCGCAGTAGTGCCGCTGTTACTAAAAAATGTAAAAGTTTTTTCAATAATAAAAGTGATGTGGGATATCGAGTGTAAGTTAAAGAAATGAGCGAATAATCATGACAGATCAGCAGATAAGTCAGTGGGAACCAGAGCCATTCCTCTCTCTCTCTCTCTCTCTCTCTCTCTCTCTCTCTCTCTCTCTCTCTCTCTCTCAGCACACCGAACAATGACTCGAGCAAACTTTTCCTTTTTTTTCTTTTACGGTATTGCATTTGTTGTCATGTTTTATCATTGTTAAATTTATTGGGAAATAACATTTTATTTATGTGAATTAGTACTGCTTTTATGTACATATTATAGTAAAGATTCTACTGTCTCTTCTCTCCTCAGCAATGCCACAATGCACAATAAGTTAAAATCATTCATTCATTATTCCTCAAAAATATAAACGCTTCCTCCCTCTACTTCAAGAAAGCTGTGTGTCACTGCAATGACGAATGATTTTGTTAATCATTTGTGCTGATTTTTATTGTGAAAAGCTTTGTTCTTTCATTCACTATTATGTTAATATTGTTCAACTATACCGTCTTACTTTGGTGCATCTTACTTGGTGCACCAAACACTGGCTCAATTATGACTTTTTTTTTTTTTTTTTTTTTTTTCCTGTATTGCAATAGTTTCTTTTCATATATTATCATTATAGTTAATTCATTGAGATATTCCTTTTTTATGTGAATTGTTATTGCTTTTACATGCATACATACAGTAATATTTTAATTCTCTCTTCTCCTTCTCTCCTCAACATATCAATACTCCCTCGTTCATTCTCAAGTCAGCTGGGCATGACATCACCGCGGTTACGTACGATTTTATGCATCTTTTATGCTAAATTTTATATTAAATGCTTTATACTATTATTTATTTTAGTCAAGTATTGTTATCAAACTATATATTGTAAATGAAAAAAAAATTAATAGAGTTTAACTTGTAAGACCCAGTAGGCCATCAAATACAAGTATAAACTAGATAATCAGTCAGTTCGAAGTACGAGCATTTGTTCAACAAACGATACAAAATTTTCTCGAAAATTTTGTTCTAAAAACGGAAAGTACGACATATGAAACGTTCAACAAACAAGGTGCCACTGTAGTTGATATTGCAAAATATCAATGAAGAGATTTTTAGTGCCTGAAATATATTAAAATATTTTAACATCAACAAAAGATCATAGTTTGATGAAGGGTAATCTTGGTTGGTTTAGAAAATGTTACCTTGGTGGCTGGATTTTATTTACAGATATTGAGGAACTGCTGCAATAGCCTGTCAAAGTGAGCTGATTACTGGACTAATTGTAAATAGGAGGTTCCCATATATGAGATAGAAAAGAAAAGACACTTTTGAAAATATCACCACTGAGGATTTATCTATGAAGAATGAAAATTATTGCAATCTAAGCAGGGATCAAAATGGCACATTTTATTTTCTTATAGTATATATTTTACAAGTACGTAATACAAAAATATAGTAAAGAGAAACTACTGGAGATTGTTTTCAGTTCATATTTAAAGGAATGGTTTGGAGATGTGAGAGATTATTAGTAGTATGATCACTGGTGCCTTAAAGCTTCTTCCTTGATGACAGTGTTGCAGCTCTGCAGGAGGCATGCACCGGTATGGAAATGGAATTTTTATGGTTTCACATCTCACCCCTATGCATTCCACCTGTAGATAAATAACAGGAATGATTTGGCCTCCCTGGAGTGATTAGTAAGGTAAAAAATTGTCAGTCACTGTAACACATGCTTGGATTCTGTAGACAGTGCACTAGACTTGCTTTACAGAAAAAGTGCTAAGAAATTACAGGGAAAGAGCTGCTTATAGAGATTGGACACAGGAGTTAAATGAAGGGGGTCAGTGACAATATCAAGAACGGGTTGGAAAATGTCAACAATTGCAAATGGTGAACAAACCTCTAGCAGAAGCTGGATAATTGTATGAAGCAATAGTTATAGATAATAGATCATTGACTTTATTTAGCCTGTTTGCAGAGTTGCTAATGTTGTTTATGACATGTTTTACTGCAGTGTGGAACCACCCTTAGAATGTAAGGAGTTGAGTGACATGTTTGAGAGAATTGTTAAACAGGCAAATATGCAAGTGTGTTAAGGTGAGATACAGATGATGGAAAAAGTGTGATGTGAATAAAAATGGAAATAGGAATATGCAAAAGAAGAATTGAATGATAAAATGTAGCAACATTTGGGTGATTTGCCACAACCTTGGTGCTTGCAAAGAAAGTATGGGAACTTTTGAAGTTGTGAAAACAAATATCTGAGATTCAAGGGTAGATTTGATGGATAAATTCATAAATGAAATTGTTCAGCAATGTAGTTTCCAGTGGCTTGAAAACAGATTGGATGTCTCAGAGATTTATATGGTTTGGGACACATGATGAGAAGGGAAATGCTGTATTCAGCCAAAAAAAATTTATGTTGAATTCACCTGATAAAGTCTATTTGAAAGGTTCAGACAATCATTAGGAAAGGGCTTAAGTGATGACCTGGACCAGATGGGTGTTCATAAAAAGTCCATAAGATTGGAAACCTAATGTAAAAAATATGATTAAAGCAGTAGTTTGTACTTTGTACGAGCCTTTTTATGGGCCTTTATGAAATTGAGGCTTCTGAGGCAACATGAAATCAGTATGACTTGGAAGGCTAACTCTTGATTTTGGAGTTAGTCTAATTTCTGTATAGGCCAGGAGCTTTATTTTGTGTATCTATACATGTATATATATCTTGAAACAAGATTTTTGATGGTTAGGCCTTTAGTTTTTTCATATTGGAGCTTTAATTCTGAATTTTGTCACCTTGTGTTTAATGAAAGTATTGCATTGAATTTGTCTTTGTGTGGGTATTCTGGGTTAGCAGTCTCTCATCCTTTAGTAAAGAAGATGAGGCACATCTGTCAAAATGAGATCATTAATAGAACTGTGTATGGGCGAGTTCCATTCAGACTTTGGGTTACTTCATAAATTTTAGTCTAGTAGGCTGGAGTATCTTTTTGGAATTTTACCATTTAATAATAAGTTTTCATAGGAATACATGGTAGTCTATGCATCAAGTTAACTTTGTAATGTATCGAGCGGTTAATTTAGTTAATAATATACTGGTAATATTTTTTTCAAACAAAGTAGTTATATTCCCTATAGTGACCATATATTGTGATCTGCATTTTCTTGTATTTCAGAGGTCCTGACCGAGCCTTTCCATTCAAGTACCACCCAAAATTAGGGGTTTTTTCACAGCGTTGAAAGAAAACAGTTTTAAGTTTTAGAGTTGTATCAGCTGTGTTTAGCAGGTATTTTTTCTTTTAGAAACTAACTTTTTTCCAATAAGTACATAAAGATAAAGTTAACTCCAAAATTTCTACACTGTAGACTAGACTAAACATTTAATTGAAACTTATTTAATAAGTACCATAATTATTTGTCAAGTAATGTTTCCTCTCTCCTTTTTTGTGTAATACATGTTTTCCATCAGAATATTGATGATTATTGTCTCTCTGAAAATATGATTACAAACACTTTTTAGGTTTTGAGAATCTGTACTGGTAATATTCAGTTGCAGTATTATCACAAAGGCCAAGTTGAAAGTAAACAGAAAAATTACAGATAAATTGGTGCACTAATATGATTTGTTTCATAATTTCTTGTAATAGTTTTTAAGATTATTACATAAAAATTCTGTCAGGTTAAGGATTGTGGTTTAATATTAAAAATGTAAGTCAGAAATTTTTCAGTTTTGTATTTATATACAAGTAGAGCTGTGGCTTTCATTTGCCATCAAGTATATTCTCCCTTATAGGATTTTGAAAATCTTAAAATTTCTGATTAAAAACCAAAATGCATTGATTTATTTTTGGCATTAAATATACTGTTTATCCTCTGCAGCTGTGATTTTCTTTCCAGAATTGGTAAAAAAGTACTAGTGTAAATACTTAGGAAGTTTCTCCACTTGTCAACAAAAAATACCACCAAAGTGTTAAATGTAGTATTCAGGTAACATCATAAGTTAAAGGAATAGATAATACTGTAAACGTATTCCTTATTGTGCAAATTTTATGACAGGAGTATTTCAACCTCGGCACATTTCCATACAAGCAAGCTTGCTAAAGAACTGAATTGACATAAGAAAATGAGAAAAAGCAGAAAAATGATAGTGATGTAGTAATAAATAATGATAAAAGATACATCAACATCTGAAAATCTACCTGGAAAACTTCTGCAGGGTCATGATAGCAAAGAGACCATGTGGATTTAGGGGTGTGACACCTTATATGTGTATAGACGATCAGGAAAACTGTAATATGCTTTGAAGTTGATGGCAGTCATCCTTTTTAATATATTACTTTTGTAAGCTTACCAAACAGTCATCTTCCTGCAGTTAATTAAATCATAATTACTGTTGTTAGGAGTAAGTAATTTTGTTCAGAACAAAGTTCTAGGGAGGCTACTAGCATTCAGGGGGAGGAACAGTCCAGTATGGTAAGACAAAAGATTTTTGAAAGCAGGTGGTCACTAATACAAGCAGTCCCAGATTAACAGCAGGGTTACTGTTCCCAGCCGAGTTCCGATAACCTAAAATTGTCGATAATGAGAACATCACAGTAATTATGGGAATAAATGGTATTTGTGCTGTAAGTTCCGATTGGCGCTGATAAACCATTTACTGACACCGATGAATAGATTACTGGCATCGAAAATCTGGTTAACAGCATTGTTAGCCAAGCATCATAAAACCAAAACACTGTTAACCGATGCCACCAATAAGCAGAGACTGCCTGTATTGTTTCTATAGCTTTACAAGACATTAGAATAATAGTTTTCTGCCTGCATTAGATCTGTTCTTGTAAATACTGCAAAAAAGAAAGGTTAGAGGTAGTTATAATACCAGCTATCAGATATTCAGGATGATGAGGTACAGTGTTACATATACACATTGAATCATGGAGTTGGACCAAGACTAGCTGATGTGTATTGTCTTAGTTACACTGGCGTTCACCCTTAGTCTCCCACTTATTGCACCACTTACTGATTGAGTCTCTCTTAGAGGTAGTATAAATAACTAGCAGTAATTGATTGAACCCATACTGTTGCATCTTACACTCAAAGCCAACAATCAGGTTACGAGTAAAGACTGAAAACAGTATCAGCCTAGAACGATACTGTTGTTGGCTACATGAAAAAGCTAATTAGCTATCATGTATACAGACACTTCTCTACATGTGGAAGGTTCAACTTTATGTAATTTGGAGATTTATACATAAGGCTTTGGAAAGTGCCAAAAAATATTAAAGACTTCAAAGATTTGGCCAAAAAATTAACATTTATGGGAAATCACCAGTTGTTGCAAGCTGTTACAGAGGCAGAGGTGTTAAGAATCGGGAGCTTACAGGCTTTTTTTAAAGTTGAGGACAAGGGCTATTGACAACTGGAAGATACGCCAATGTACAGCTGATGGATAATTTTTGTAGCAAACTTGACAGCGCTCTTGCTTGTTTATAGTTTATCATCACAATCCTTTATTTCTTATTAATTTTTATTGATTTTAACCCTTAAACGCCGAGCCAGTATTTCCGAAAGTGTCTCCCATATGCTGGCGGGGTTCGGGAGTGAGCGCCGAAGCGGATAAAAAGTTTTTTTTCAAATCACAGAACACTTAGTTTTCAAGATTAAGAGTTAATATTTGGCTCCTTTTTTTTGTCATTGCCTGAAGTTTAGTATGCAACCATCAGAAATGAAAAAAAATATCATTATCATATATAAATATTGGAAAATATGACAGCGCAAAAATAAAATTCATATATAATTGTATACAAATCGCGCTGTGAGCAAAATGGTTAAAGTTAATGAGTTAATTTTTTTGCGTTGTATTGTACACTAAATTGCGATGATTTTGGTATATAACAAATTGTAAAATGATCAAAGCAACACAGAGAAAATATTATCACAATATAATGCATGAATTCGTAACGTGCAGACCTAAAAAAAAAAAATTGTTTTTAAAAATTCACCATAAATCGAAATATTGTGCTAGACTTCCCGTTTGTTGAAAAAGGAAGGTAATTGTTTGAATATTACTAGAATGTAAGTGTTGTAGCTTACAATTGCAGTTTTCGACCATTTCGGTCAAGTTAAAGTTGACCGAGGGTCGAATTTTTTCTATTTATCGTGATACATATGAAGATATTTCAAAACTGTTAAAAGCTACAACCATGAGTTATTTTTTTTTTTATTCTACATGAAATTGCACACATTTTCTTATATAAAACTTTATGTAATGGCTAATATAAAATGGTGCAAACATTATGACAATCTGACGAAAGATTTTGTGATTTTTTCAGCAGAGTTACCCGCACGGACATAAGGAAAAAGTTTTTTTCAAAAATTCACCATAAATCTAAATATTGTGCTAGAGACTTCCAATTTGTTGCGAAATGAAGGTAAATGATTGAATATTACTAGAATGTAAGAGTTTTAGCATACAATTGCGTTTTTAGACCCTTTCAGTTGAGTCAAAGTTGACTGAAGGTTGAAATTTTGGCACTTATCGTGATTTATATGAAAATATTTCAAAACTGATAAAAGCTACAACCATGGGTTGTTTTTTGTTATATTCTCCATAAAATTGCACACATTTTCATATGTAAAACTTTATGTAACGGCTAATATGAAACTGTGCAAACATTACGACAATCTGACGAAAGAATTTCTGATTTTTTCAGCAAGAGTTACTGTGCGGACGTAAGGAAAAAGTGATTTTAAAAAATTCACCATTAATCAAAATATTGTGCTAGAGACTTCCAATTTGTTGCAAAATGAAGGTAAATGATTGAATATTACTAGAATGTAAGAGCTTTAGCTTACAATTGCATTTTTCGACCATTTCGGTCGAGTCAAAGTTGACCAAATGTTGAAATTTGGCACTTATGGTGATTTATATGAATATTTTTCAAAACTAATAAAAGCTACAACCATGGTTTATCTTTGGTTGTATTCTACATGAAATTGCGCACATTTTCATATGACAAACTATATGTAATGGCTAATATAAAACTGTGCAAACATTACGACAATCTGACGAAAAAATATCTGATTTTTTTGCAGAGTTACAGCTCAGACATAAGGAAAAGTTTTTTTTTAAATTCACCATAAATTAAAATATTGTGCCAGAGACTTCCAATTTGTTGCAAAATGAAGGTAAACGATTGAATATTACTAGAATGTAAGAGTTTCAGCTTACATTGCATTTTTCGACCGTTTTGGTTTAGTCAAAGTTGACCGAAGGTTGAAATTTAGCACTTACCGTGATTTATATGAAAGTATTTCAAAATTGATCAAAGCTACAACCATGGGTCATTTTTTGTTTTATTATACATGAAATTGCACACATTTTCATATATATAAAACTGTGTAACGGCTAATATTAACGGTGCAAAAATTACGACAAAGTGACGAAATAATTTCTGAGATGTGTCGCTGATGCTTCTTACTGCGAGAAGAAAGAAATTCGCACATGCGTGCCTGGGTAACGCTTGTAAATAAAACAACAGCTTGATCCGTGAACTCCCAGCATCCCTCAAGGCGCGTGACTTAAAATTTTTTGCCAAGTAGGCCTATAACTATTTTTCCATGAATATTTAAAAAAACTCTTTAGCTTCAACGTGTTTTACATCAATTAAGCACCCGACAGACAATTTTTATTGACGTAAAATACGTCCAATAGGCATTTAAGGGTTAAGTGTCTTCCCTCCATTCATTTGAAGAACGTGATCAACAGGTGGCACTCCTGTGGCCACAGACGGAGTGGCACACAGACCTAGTCCTAATAGACTCCCAAGGGGACTTCCTAAAGTCCCTGACATTCTAGTTTGGGAGACCAGTGGGATATACCATCAAGCAGTTAGCTCCCTTTGGCTTCACAGTTGGAAACTATCCTGCAGGTCATGTTATAGAATGTTTGCAGTATGTTTTGCAAAGGCAGTCACCGACACTCATAGGCCCTCATCTGCAAGGGTGTAGCAGGAAAAATGGATGGCCTTCTGCACTTGGTGCTGTTACAGGGATTAAACTCTATTCAAGACTACAGTGAGGGAAGTAAAGGGTTTCCTGGTGCAGTAGTAAAAGGCTACAGAGCTGCCCTGGCCCATGTCTTCAGGTTGGGGGGAGGATGGATCTTTCAAGCACTTGGGGTCTTTCTACCATCATCAAGCACTATGAAAAGAAGTGCCCACCGAGGGAGCTAAGACCTCCAGAGTGGGCTGTTACCAATGTCCTCTCCTACTGAGACATCCTCTGTTCAAGCCCCCCTAAAGAAAGCATCTGGTACAGATCTGACACTGAATACTCTTCCTCCTCTCTTTCACATCAGCAGAGAGTGGGGAACTACATGCCCTTTCACACATCACATATGCTGTGGGGTGGTCCTCTATCCCTTTGGACTTTGTCCTGGATTTGTGTCCAAATCCCAGAACCTTGTAGTAATGGACCAAAAATTTAGATGGTTCTCCATCTCTTTCTCAAAGAACTTTGTGAGTGGAAATGCAGACGTTTTGGAGCTTTGCCTTGAGGCAGTGCCTGAAGGGCATGTTCCCTCACAAAGCTGCCATGGAAGCTTTCTGTAAGCATGGGACATGAAAAGGTTTCCAGAAACACCATCTCCTGGCTAAGAGAAGTCAGAGCATACATGTGCTTTGGGAACTATGAACTTCCCCCATCAAGAACATGAGTCTGTGACATTAAAGGCACAGGCCTCCTCAGTGGCATACAGATTCTGAAGGGGGAAATGTGGAATAGACACTTGACCTTCACATCATCATGGTACTTGGCCCACAAGTTTTTGGACACCTTCAACCTTGGCCTAGTAGTAGCAGCCCATCAGGTGATATAACAGCATAGCAAACTTACCCAAGGGGAGATTCTGTTAACAGTAGATTGGAGATTGGGGGTATAATCTGTCACTCACTCACCACACCACACACACCCAACACAGCCCTAAAGTGTGTGAGTAAAACATTAAGGGCCTAGCCGAAGTTTTTGGTTGGTGACCTGAAGCCATAGGAGGTAGATTAAAAGTCCCTGAAAAATGCAACAACTTGCAATACAGGGGATGTCTATGTTCCACTTCGTACAGATCAGGATTCGAACCTACATCTTTATTGGAAGTTTTACCCTCCTCTACTACCCCTCATGGTTCGATCTCTCCCAATCATGGAGTTGAGTGGTACTGCAAACAGGCTAGTTACTGTATATGTGTTGTTTCTCATTGATTTTCTTGTGTGCATATATATTTTATGGTATAAAATAGTTCATGTTCAGTATTTTAAAACTCTTATATGTACATGTATTACAGACTTACTGCACAAAATAGTGGTATGTGTATGTTCTGATGCCAAGTATAGCCTAGCCAAACTATGAAGTGCTCAGAAATCTGGGCTAATTTAAAGTGAGAAAATGTGCCGTTGTACTTGGTCAACCATCAGTTTCATTTTTAGGCCTAAACTTAAGAAACCCATCTCATCCATGCCCTCCTCATCTGCTGATCATGTTGTAAGTTTGGATGCTAAATAGATTGGTTTGTCTGTACTTATACCCACTAGTATATTTACAGAATGCATTGAGTGTTTAGTTTTCTGTCTCTGATCTTGTTGGATTTTTATAGGTTTTATATATTCAGTGCAAAAAGTGTCAGCGACTTATCAGTTGTTTTGTTCCATATTTATATTTACTGTACTATTCCCTTACAGTGTTAGGAAGCTGTATAAGAGTTTTGTTTTATAGTTAAAGTTAGCTTATTATTACATTACCCTTAAAAAAATAAACAGTTGGTAAAAATATAGGTGTATGAAGATTACATACCTACAGGGACAGGGAGAGAGAGAGAGAGAGAGAGAGAGAGAGAGAGAGAGAGAGAGAGAGAGAGAGAGAGAGAGAGAGAGAGAGAGAGAGAGAGAGAATTATATAAAAATCATTGACTGGCTAATCGGCAATACTCCCCTTCCTGTCACACTACTTGACATATTTAAAAGCTCTGAACTTCGAGCTTCTGGTGGAGTTAAAAAGAAAGATGAAGGGAAAGAAGTTTTTATATACATTTTATAATTAATTTATATTATTATTAATATTTGAAACTGTTAATAAACATATACATGTACCATAAAAATTCTCTCATCTCAGTAAGAGAGAGTGAGATAGAGAAGAGTTGTTCTTAATTAAAAGTGAAATGTAAAGGTTATTTCTTTAAAAATTATCTCATACAAAGTTTGTAAAACAGTACATAGTACATACATCTACCATCAAAATTCTTTCATCTCAGTAAAAGAGAGAGAGAGAATGGTTATTTTTATTATGTAATGTTAATTTATACATAAAAGCTTGGAAACTTATAAATTACACAAAAAATTAAACAAACACTTTTGCAGGGTTTCTCCATAATTTGAAAATGTTGCGTCTGGATTCGTGTGTGTGTGAAATACTCATCGTGAATAGTTAGAACCCGCGAATGTTTGGAACCCCTATAAAAATGCTAAAAACAGCCTATTTTGTTAGTTAAAACTCAAGAAAAACCCACTAAAAATTTTCATACTTGGTTTTTTTAATAGTTTTATCACAAAAAGTGCATTTAATGATGAAAATGATAAAAAAACCCAGGAATTTGTGGATATTTCTCATCTAGCAAAAAATAACCGCGAATGCACTGTGGGAATTTTCCACGAATAATGTGGGGAGACGTTTCCGAGAGAAATCCGTGAATGTGTGAGTCGCGAATCCGGGGAGAACGCGAATACGGGGGCCCACTGTGTATAATATATATATATATATATATATATATATATATATATATATATATATATATATATATATATATATATTAACCAGCTTTTTTTATATTCATATTTCCTCATTATTTCCTTCACTTCATGTTAGGTTACTAATACAGCAGAGACCTGGTCCTCGATTGTACTAGAACTTGAAATAATTGGATTTGAATACAAAATTTTATGTAAATTTTGCATCTGAGCTCAAACAAAAATCTGGAATCTGACCCAATGAATCATATGATTTTTGTAAACAAAAGTGGTTCGGCCAGTCACTGCTAGTAGGCGTTCCCATGCCCATTTGGTGAGGAAAACAGTAAGAACCACAATTGAGCTTATGAAGATTATTGCAAATTATTATGAAACAGGCAGCATTCTGTGACAACCCTAAAATCTTGCAGAGATTTTTCATGATAGGCTAACCCTTGAAGTGTTGATAGTTGTGTCAATAGTTAGCTACAGTCACAACTATCGACACTGTAAACAAAACATCTGTAATAATGGTATCACTAGTGATACAACTTTTGATACTATAAACAAAACAACCATAATTACTGTGGATAATTACCATAATTAGATGTTAGGATGAGTGGGTTCTCACTTTGTTACAGGTGTACGATCTCTATCCGTAATTCTAAAAACTGAAAAGCTCTATAGGCCCAAACAGATATTTTCTGGAGAAAATGATAATTTGCAAAAGTTAAACGTATATTACAGAATAGTATAAGCATTGTCATCGTACGCCATTTGCATTCTATATTGTTTTCAATCTCAAAATCTTGGCTAATTGAGTACCTTCAATATCTTCATTGCCATTATACTTAGCAGGTAAATGTGTAATCTGGAGATACTTTTTCTTGTAAATTAACAATGTTGGGTTTAAAACAAGCACAGTGCTTGATTGTATAAGCATTAAGTTATGATATTACAGATAATCTAAGTAATGCCCCTATTACTTAGATTATCCATAATATCATAACACATATTGAAAGATATTTGAAGGGGATTTTGTATACAGTATTCTAGTAGACTGCATGATGGTTTGTTTATGTCTGTTCACGCCAGTACAGGCCGTCCCCAGTTACCAGTGATCCGGTTTTTGGTGCTTGTCTAGCGCCGCCATAACGGACTGAGTTCCGGTTATTGGTGCCATGAGGAGCCTTAAGGCACACCATAATGGCGCCGGTAACCGTTTATCAGCGCCATTATGGAGCCATAAATCACCAAGTTTCAGTTAATGGCAGTTTTCACTTAGCACCCCTCTGAGAACGGGGACTGCCTGCAGCTGGCGACGTAACTTATGGGATTTTTCTTAAGCTTATGATAATAGGCATAATTCGGGTTAATTTTAATATTTTATTAATTGTTAATTTTCTGTAATAATTAGGCTTGATTTTCAATGTTTTATTATCAGCAACAGTAATCATGCCTACCCCTACAGTACATACTATGTACCTAGCCTAGCCTATGGCGCTCAGTCAATCATCGGCAATATGGCTGCATTGGACATATGTAGGGCAGTTCATTTATTACAGTATATATTTAAAAAAGATTAATCCATTTTCAGTTATTTCTTATGGGAAAAATTCATTCAGATCTCGACAAAATCACAGCTTGTCGCTTCTTCTGGAACAAATTAGTATTGAAGTCTGGGGCTCTACTATAATACACATTCGGGTAATGGGGTTCTTCCATTTACTCTAGTATTTATACACGCAACAGGTATTTTGTCAACATGTACATATTGATATTATCAAGCGTACCAATACAAATATGGACCCGCATGCATTGTGTAACATCATGAGGACGGAAAGGTAGTAGGCTACAGTTGCCAACGACTTAGTTTTAAGTATTTACAAAAGAGTGTTATAAAATATTGACAAAAGAATTAGATATCATAAGTTGAAAATAAGTTATTACATATACATAATTATGTATTAATTACATCAATTTTATTATGTGTTCCTGTCCGTGTGTTTGCAGTGTTGCATTGTATATTAAGGTTGGGGCATTACAGGGTGATGCTGACTGCTTCTGCTATCAATAAATAGTTTTAGTTGCATTCCTTGTGTATGGTTTTGGTGTTCATAAGTAGTTCTTATAAGGATGATTTTTTTTATTGTGGGTATCTAAGAAGTGCTGGTGAATAGCACCTTGATCCCTGTGGGCCTGCATATGTCGTTACAGTGTATTGGTTGTGTGTCTGATATAGCATTTTGGGGGAAAACTGACACTGCTCATCAGCACAAACTTTTATACCATATATACTCGCGTATCATGCGACTTTTGAAGCCCTAATTTTGGAGCTGATTTTAAGGGGGTCGCATCTTACATGAGACAAAATTCGAGTATGTAATAATCATATATTAGTATCGTATGATAAAATACAAGCTTAATGGATATGCATCTCTTCCATGTATCTTTTAAAAAGTTGTTTTACTTCACTGCATCCAATAATATTATATGTATTTTCATATTACTATTTGTTTGTATTATAAAATACAAACATAGCAATCATGTTTTGGTTTGAAAGTCTGCTGAGGGCGATGGCGAGTAAGTATGTTTTGCTGTGTCGAGCATCAAATCAGAGCGACTTGTAAGGATTGCCCATCTTTTTACATTGGACAGTCAAGTAAAAATTTATGTGTACATATTAAGCAGCATATGTATTCAGTTAGAACAGCCCAGACTTCAGATGCACTGTTTATCCATCTCATTGTATTAATTGGGGCGATACCTCTATAATTGCTAGAGCTAATGATTATGTTTCAAGAAATTTACTGGAATCAGCAATTATACAAATCACTGATAAAAACAACCTAAATCTTTGTCTGGGATTGTCCCATTTGGACCCATATATTTGTAAAATGTTTATGGACCTTAAAATAAATGAACTACTAATTAGTTAGTCCCACATGTGTATAGTTGTTATCTCTCTCTCTCTCTCTCTCTCTCTCTCTCTCTCTCTCTCTCTCGTCTCGCCTCCTCTCTCCTCTCTCTTCTCTCGCCTCCCTCTATCTCTCTCCTTTCTCTCTCTCTGTATATATATATATATATATATATATATATATATATATATATATATATATATATATATATATACACACACACATATACACATACCATACATACATACAGTGGTCCCCCCCGTATTTGGGGGATGCGTACCAGACCCCCAGGTGAATAGATAGAACCCGCGAATAGTAGGAATCCCTGTAAAAATGCTTAAAACATATACATATACGTATATGTATGTATATATGTATATGCATGTGTGTGTATATATATATATATATATATATATATATATATATATATATATATATATATATATATATATATATATTTTATATTTATATACAGTAGTACCTCGAGATACGAAATTAATCGTTCCGAGGCGCCCTTCGTATCATGAGGTTTCGTATCTTGGACCACATTTTGCATGTAAAATGGCTAATCCGTTCCAAGCCCTCCAAAAACACCCAGTTATATTTCCAGGCCTACAAATGCATGTTCTAGGGTTACGAAGCCGATCCGACGAAAGAAATATGACTCCAAAAAGGCAAAATACTGTACATACTTGAGTAATATTCAACTGCATGTAATGTTCAACCCATTTTACTGCATATATTAGGACTTTAGCATATGTCCCTTAGCAATAAGCCTAGCCTATGTTAGAGGTTGCTACTGTAGCCTAGTCTATGATTCTGACATCTAAACCTAAGAAGCTAAAAGCTTAGAATATGCCAATAAAATGTATAAATAATCAGTATGTACTCATTTCAAATAATTATTATTTAATCATTAACTATAATACACAAAAAAAAACAAAAAAAAAACCTTCCAATCGATTGTTTACATTCAGCTCGTACGAGTACCGAACGAACGCCAAGCAATCACTTTTCCTAGCACACAGTAAGCCATAAATTTTCATTTTCTCTTCAACTAATGAAACTACCAAACAGTATAATAATCATTCATTTTTCTATTCCTTTATTCTATCTTACCTAATGGAGATACCGAGTTACTGACAGCTATTATGAAACATATACGTAACGTAATATTAAAACAGAAAAAGAATTCTAAAAAATATGTATTTCTTGGCTTCGATGATAGCAGTCTGATTTATTTTATATTTTATGATATCTAATTCACAATTTTTTTATTAAATTTATTGCATGTACTCATTTCAAATAATTATTAAGTAACCATTAACTATAATAAACAAACAATAAAAAAGCTTCCAAACTTCTGTTTACATCCAGCACTTACGAGTATCGAACGATCGCCAAGCAATCACTTTTCCTAGTACACAGTAAGCCAAAAATTTTCATTATCTCTCTTCAACTACTGAAACTACCAAACAGTATACAGGCAGTCCCCGGGTTACGACGGGGTTCCGTTCTTAAGACGCGTCGTAAGCCGGAACAACGTTGTTGAAAACAAGTCCACAGGGAAACTTTCACTAATTTGCAATTTTTCTTAGGGCCGTATCTCTAAAATTATCACTAATTTACTTTTTTCATGTGCAACACTGTGTATTCACAAATTACTGTATAATTTCATTAAAATACAAGAGAGAGAGAGAGAGATTACATAAAACCATTAAATTCGTTGACTATTGTATGGCATTGTTACTTTCCCAGCTCCGAGTGTCACTGGAGTTATGAGGTAGGGAAATTGATACAGAAAAAGACGAAGGGAAGAATTTTCTTTTGAAATTAGTTATCGTATTATTACTACTTCTTATTATTATTATTATTATTATTATTTTATTTGAAAATATAATAAACAAACGTGCATCTACCATAAAAATTCTCTCATCTCAGTAAGAAAGAGGAATTATCCTTACAAGTGAAATGGAAAGGTCATTTTCATCTCTTTAAAATACGACCATTATGAATTTTGTAATTACAGTTTTATTATTATTATTATTATTAAATAACTGAAATTATCATTAAACATTTTACATACTAGTACCGTAAAAATTCTCTCATCTCGGTAAAAGATAGTGAGAGAGAGTGTTTATCTCTCTGTTCTCTCAAATACTACTTATAACGCTTCCAGCGAAAGAGAGGGAGGGAGTTAACACTATGACACATTATTATCTTGTGTGGCAAAAGAGAGGAGAGAGAGAGAGTTAACCTTAATTAAAAGTGACATGGATAGATTAGTATTGTATTCTTTAAAATACTATCACATATGAATTTTGTAATTACAGTTGCATTATTATTATTATTATAATTATTATTATTATTATATTATTTGAAAGTATTAAAAACAAATAGTACAAGTACATAAAAAATCTCGAGTCTCAGTAAATGAGAGAGAGAGAGAGAAGGGGGGGGGGGGGGGGAATTTCATGAGCACTTGATGGCAACACAGCAGCTCTTCCCCCTCCTGTCACAGAACTTGATATATCTGACAGTTTTAGTACCTGGAGTTAGAGAAAGAAGACTGGGATTTCCTTCATTCTTCCATAATTTTTTAAATATATAAGCTAAAATCTTACTAATTCACTATGGTATTTTCTTTAATGAATTGATATTATTGCTGTTTAAATTAATATTAATATTTGAAAATAGTAAATCATTTATTTATCATACAAAAAAACATACATCTTTGTAGTAGAGAAGAGAGAGAGAATTATTATTTTTATTATGTGATATCATTTCAACTTATTAAACTTACTAATACAGTATTAATCAAAACTAATATTTGAAAATTAGTAAATCATTTTTGTATTATAAAAATGTATTTAGTCATGAAAATAAACATCAAAATATACACTAATTAGTGATTATTTTCATCGGAAAATACAGAGAGAGAGAGAGAGAGAGAAACTATGGTTTTTATATCCAAGTCTAAGTAGAGTATAAATGGATTCTTTAAGTGAAATAATGTTTCAATGATATTTTGCTGTTTTGTATTAAAAGATATGTACTGTTTGAGGATGCGTTCCTTATCCTTGACTATGGTTACCATACAGTTTAATAGCGTAAATTAATTTATGCGCCCTCCGCTAAGAAACTAGTTCTGCGTATGAGGTATCGTTAAAAAGCATAAAAAATCATCGTAACCTTGGAATTTGCGTTGTAATCTAACCAGAAACTTAGTTTTGTTATATTACATACTGGAAACAAGCAATGATTTTTTCATTATTTGCGCTAGTGTATTCATTTGCTCGGAAACTAGTTCCGCATATGAGGCGTCACTAAAAAAATTTAAAAAATACTTCATAAAAAGTGTCGAAAATCATCATAACCTCAAAATTTTTGTTGTAATCTAACCAAAAACTTATTTTTATTAATATACTGGGCTAAACTATAAAGGATTCTTATCATAGTATGCGTTTTTTAAAAGCGTCGTTAATTCGAGCGTCGTAACCTCGGAACGTGGTAAGCCGGAGCCGTTGTAACCCGGGGACCTACTGTAATAACTATTCATTTCTATTCTTTATTCTATCTTTACCTAATGTTTTTTTTTTTTTTATTAAATGTATTGCATGAATAAGTTTTTCAATTTACAGCATCCTTTTACGAATAGAATACTTAATATGTATAATATGTATTTACAATAACTTATTTTCTACTTATGATACCTAATTCAATAGACAACATTCTACCAGTCATGTTGAATACTTAAAACTAGGTCTTTTGCAACCGTAGTACCTTTCTGTCCTCATGACTTTATATAATGCAAGTACGCTTGATAACGTCAAAATGTATAGGTTGACAAAACAGCTGTCGCATGTATAGATACTGGAATAAATGGAAGAACCTCATTACCTGACTGTGTCTATTAGTATCCTGAACAATAAAGTGAAGAAAATATTAGAAAATATGAAGCAATATTAATAAAATGGTTGGTTAACAGTGAGAAAGCCATTCTATTTAATAAATGTTGTGTTAGAAAAATTATGCCGTAAAAGTGCATAATATTATTATATAGAATATATATATATATATATAATATATATATATATATAATGTATAGATATATATATATATATATATATATATATATCTATATATATGTTATTGTATATATATATATATATATATATATATATAGATATATATATATTTATATATATAGTATATATATATATATATATATTTCTATATATATATATTATATATATTTTTTTTATATATATATATATATCTATATTATATTATATATATATATATATTATATATATACTATATATTATATTATATATAATATATTATATAGATATATATATATATATAAATATAATATTATATATATATATATATATATTATATATATAATTTATATTCTAATATAATATATATATATATGTATATATATAATATGATTAATATATAATATATATATATATATATATTTATATATAGTATATATATTATATAGTATATTAATATATACTATATATAGATATATGTATATATATATTATTATATATATATTATATAATTATATATATAGGTATATTATGTATATATATATATATATATATAGATATATAATATATATATATATAATATCTATATATAATGTATATGTATATGTATAAATAACATATGTAGCAGACCCGACATATATATATATGTATCTATATATGTATATATGATATATATGTATATATATATATATATATGTATATATATATATAATATATATATATATGTATATATATATATTCTATATATATATACTATCTAGATAGATATATAGAAGAATCATAGGGGTAAGCAGACCCGACATATATATATATGTTATATTCTATAAGTATGTTATTATATATTATAGATATAATAGATATTATACTATATAATATATATAATAGATTATAAATATTATAATGTATTTATAGATATAGTATATATAATATAGATTAATATAATATATATTTATATATATTTTTATATATATATTATAAATATATATATAATATATATATAATATATTATATATAATATATATCTATATAAAAGAATCATAGGGGTAGCAGACCCGACCAACATCCAGGTTGAAGAGGTAAAGGCATGTCTTTCACAGGTATCGTTTATTACACTGACGTTTCACATGATGCATCCTCAAGGCTGGAAATTATATATTAAGAATACTAAAATCATCACTCACTCATAAAAAATCTAAAAAAGCTCAACAGATATTTGACATTTACAAATACAAATTAAAACGAGAACTTGAAAGGAACACCTACCAAGGTAAGAGTTAAAAAGTGACTAAAAAGGCAGAGAAAATTAACATAAGAAGATGACTAAACAGAACGTGGAGAGTAAACAAACAGGCAGTTATGCTAAAAACAGTTGCGTGGACGACGATTGGGTGTTTAGTGTTGGTAAATTGGTCTTAATAAGAAGGGACTCCAGCACCATCAACTCGTCGTCTCTACTTGCTGATCCAATAATCTTAAAATCATTGATGTCCAAGCGGGCACCACAAATCTGAGAGTGATTCCGAAAATTAGATAATTCAGGATTGGACAATCTGCATCCTGTCCTAAAGCTGACACCTTGATGGGAGCAGAAACGGACCCTGAGAAGCCTCCTCGTACATCCAACGTAGGTTCCCAGACTACATCTGGGATAGGTATATTCATAAACAATGTTGGATGTCAAGGAAGGGCTCAGTCTGTCCTTCACTCTGAAAAAAGAACGTATACTTAGAGGATTTCGTGGGATCAACTTCAAATTAACTGCTGGTAGTTCATTATGAATTAAATTCATGAATTTCTTTTTATAGCTTTTATCGTGAAGGAAAGGGAACTTAGCATTAATACATAATTTTTGAGCAGTATATATGGGAATAGGCCGTTTCATTTTAGTGGTTAGGAGCTTATTAAGGACTCTATGGAAATAGTGGGATGGAAAACAATTATTGCGGAAGAAATTTGCCAAAAACTCCACTTCTTTATGAAAAGCTGTATGTCTGTCATGTATTGTTGAATATGGTTTTGTTTACCAAGTTGCGAATAGCTGTCACCTATAATCCTTTAATTGTCTGGAAATTGTATCTGAGATGATTGTCTTAAACCTTTAATTGCACCCATTGGTTATGCTTGTTTTGGAAGGTTTCTTATCTTCCAGGTGTGTCGGATTCTAGGTACTAATCCCTTTATAATCCCTATCTGTCAGTTATACGAACCTTCTTGTATTGTCTTTTCTCGTATTTATGTCAGTATCTGCTCAGTAAAGGACTTTTAAAGTCGAAAGATCTTGCAGACCACCTTCGTTTATTTTTCCTTCATGGCATTTATCTTTATATAATTATTATATATATTATTATATATATGAATATATATATATATATAGTATATATAGTATTAATATTATATATATATATAAGGGACAAATATTACAGCAGGATAGCAGACATAGAATCTCCTTTAAGCTTTCTTCTCTAGGGGGGTTCACACTTGAAGCAGACTAGGGAGGAAAGTGATTGGTCTTAGCAAATGGGTTCCACTCTCCCAGCCCCCAATCACATTCACACAATTGGCTCAGCTTGGCCCTCTTGTCTTTGCCTGATTTGCATGCTGAGCCAGGACCCTGGTTGTGTTCATGCCATCAGCTCAGTTAAGGGTAGAATGCCCTTTCTCCTTACCTGTTCTCTTCACCTTCTCAGCTGTTTCGAGAGGTACAAGGTGGACAGAGAGATTTCTGATGAGTTTGTCTTTCGGAATTCAGCTAAGAGAGTTGCTATCTTGAGATCGATCCTCAAATTGCCTCGTCGTACGCTCAAGTAATTGAGGAAAGTTTCAATGGGACCTGTTGAATCTCCCTTCAGGGAAAGAAATTGGAAGTTTCTCAACACGGAAAAACTCTAGGGTGCTTCTTTAGGATACGGATATCCAAGATTTTCATTTAGCAGAGATCTTTGCACTGATTTGCTAGCACACTGATCTCGTAATAGGACCATGGCTTCCCTTGTGAATAATCTTCACTGCTTGAGGCCCTTGCTCTTCCAGGAGAGAAGGGTTATCGTAGGGGTGCTGCATTCCTTGCTTGTGAGGGCGTTCTTGACTAGATGAATGCCCTTTTTCCGGACAAAGAGTTCATTCAAAGTTTGAGACTCCCAATCAAGCGACAAGAGCGATTCTTCTTTACCTAGGAGGGTCCTTTGCCGACTACAGATACTCCTGTCTCTCTTTGCCACGAAGGGTATCACCTCTTGCAACAGGAGACAACGAGCCTTGAGGAAACTGCTATGGTTTCCCTCCAGGCAGTCCCCTATGAAATTTCTTCCTTACCCAGCACCAGTCAGCAGCCTGTGGGTAATTCTGGTTGTAAGAAAAAGGACACTGTCCTAGTTCAGATCTCCATTTTTGTAAGTCCTGAAGTAGTCTCTACCCTTAGGAACAGACCTTTATTCAGTCCTGTCCCTCTCTCTTAGAATGTTGAATATCACAGTACTTGAGGAACGTGCCAATACGTCTGCCTTGTCCTCTGGGCAAGGCCTAAAAAGTCTCATGCTTCAAAGAACGATCATGAAAAAGCCAGCCGCCTTCTTTCTTTTCTGAGAGTGCACATACATGTTTCTCTTTCAACCTTCTTTTCCAATCAGGAGGACACAGCCGAGATCAGGTAGTAGGTATCCTACAGGGGAAGACCATGCTTTCTTCCGGGTCTCAGCCATCTTCCATCGAACTTCCGCCTCTCCTGTGTTTTCGTTTTGGGAACAGCCAATTCGGCTAAGAGCTAGACATCTTCGGTGTCCTGTTGTCACAATAGAAGCCTCCCTTCGGGACAGCTTCGCCTTCACTTTCTTCCTTAGAAAATGAAGGAGGTGCTCGATTAATAGGAACCTTTGAATATGCTTGTATATTCCCTTCACCATATGCATCTGTTACAAGATGCACCAATTGAGTAATAAGCGTATACCAGTATGATCGTTGTCTTCAAGCGTGCAACTGAGCTGATAAGTACCTTCTCATCAACATCCTGAAACTCAAGGCAGTCTTTCAGGACTTCCAGGAGTTTCGGGATTTGATTTAGAGGCACCCAGTGGTAATGTTAAGCAACAACACCACAGTAGTAGCATTTATCACCAAACAAGAGGGTTTCATTTTCCTCCTGTTTCAGTTAACATGTAGGTGTTTTAGTGTAACTGTAGTGCTCTCAGTAGTTCTATCAGCCAAACACATTTTCGGATGAAATGCACTGGCAGGCAATTGAAGCCTCTGGATTTGAGTGATGAGCAGAGTGCTGCTTTTGTCAAGGAGAGATTGTTCATCTTATAATTCTTTTTCCTCAGTCGAGGGTTAACTACTAATGAGAAACCTGTCTCGTGCTCTGCACTCTCTAGAATCATCAGACAAAGATATGTCTCATAAGAGTCCCTATCATGTTTCCGTTTACCACCCAGTGGAACAGAAGTCTGCAGGTCTTCTGCTCCATTGCACCAGACCCATGGGCCACTGCAATGACTCGGAATGACCTTTTCAGACAACCTTGACAGTTTTTGTCTTCTTTATATTTTCCTAATTTGTAAGGTGTTCAATAAATATTGTTCACCCTGAATTGAAAATATATGACAGAATACTTCGCCTGTCACGTGAACTGCCAGCTCTGCTTCCAAGGTAACGAGAGGATTTCCTCCCTGACCCAACCTTCGGTGTCGGTGAAATGAGCAGTTCCTCAGGCAGTACAATCCCTGTCTTCATGGCTAAAAGACTATCCAGCTTTCCTTGTAAGCATAGGCTTCTTGCTCTTTTAATCCTTTGTAACATTCCAAGGATTGGAGCCATCTTCAATGATTGGTGTCACTGATGGGACTTTTTCTCTGGTCAGAGTGGCGAGAGTTTCTTCTCTCTGATTTGTGAAAGACGTAGGTCCACATTCGGCCTAGTCTTTCACATGCAATGCATTGTTTCTCTTCAGTCGAGATTCAACTACTGATAAGATTCTTCTCAACTACTGATGAGAAACTTTTCTGTCTTGCCATCACAGGGACCCCAGGTCTCTGGACAGCATTTGACTCTCGTTTAGGGTTCCTTTCTTGTCTTCTGCACATGCTGTTGCGAGAATCATCAAGCAGAGATTTGTCTCTCAAGACCACATTTCGTCTCAGCATTGAAGAAGAGGATTGGCAGTTAGTCACCCTTCAAAAGGTGGGTATTGAAGTGTTGATTCCGTCTCAGAAGTTGTAGTGAACTCCAAATCATTCGGCATCTGTTGCCAGGTTTGCGTTCCTCATGATCCCTTGCGCCTTGTAATCGATGATCCAGATCAATCATTACTTTGTCCTGTTAGTGTGTTGCTGTACTTCCGAAAATTACTCGACATCCCTGACATAGATGTCGATAACTTTTCACCAGTACTGACTCGCCAAGGAAGAAGTGTCTAAGGACACGTCTTTCTCCTGGTTTTGTGAGGTGATCAGGAGGAGATTCTCTGCAGCTGGTGATGATGTCACCCGTATGCTTCCTCCGAGAGCTCATGGAATTAATGGCTTAGTCCATCCCTCGCATTCCGAAGGAATCTGTCAGTCTTGATACAGAAATATGGTATCATCAGCCCACGTTTATGTATTTCTTCCTTTGGCTATTGCCCATAAGTCCTTGGAACCCTTTTTTCTTTGATGTGGCGGCTGCTCAGTAATTTCTGTTTTCTTACCCGGCTTCTTTAACAGGACAGGTAGCATCTCGCCAAATGGGTAATTCTGAAAGTGAAAAGCATTAAGAGAGTGACTGGACCTCTCCTTCTCCTCCTTTCACTTCTCCCTACTTCTCTTCCTTTGGGCAGAGAATAGGACTCCAACCTACAATAGAAGCAATCCCTCTCCTTCCTGTAACAAGGGAGGAAGAATAAAATTATATTAAGACAACCCTTTTTGAGTCTGCCTTTCTGCCTCTGACTATTAAGATTCTTCCTAGCCCTTTTTTGTATGAGTTACAATTCCTCACTCATTTGAAAAGGTCCAGAAGTCTGACACTTGATCCTGCACTTCCTATACTCCTATCAATATGTCAAGAAGCAGGGTACTCCTCACTCTTTCAGCCATGACAAGTAGCCTAGGTGTGCAGAACTCCAATCAGTTCAGAGGTTCAAGCAGATTCCTCTCTCCAATCATTGAGTCTTCCTATGTAAAAGACCGATGGTTTGTATACTGTGTAGGAACAAATCACAATTATTTTTAAGTGAATTGTATTTTTCTTAACTAAACAAACCTAAGGTCCTTTACATATTAGGCCCACCTCATGCCACCCCTCAAACTGAAGCCTGGGCTGAAAGGCAAACTGGAATGCTTACATCTGGGCAAGCAGGTATTCCCACCTACAGGATGGTAGCTACTGCTAACCACCAACTTCAAAAGTTTTAACAGACATTTTCCAGCCTTCACTGATGGTAATTACTAATGTAAAGGACCTCAGGTTTGTATAGTTATGATAAATACAATTTACTTTTAAAATATTGTGATTTATAATATTTAGTGGGGTGTCAAGTATCAGTAAATTTTAGCTATTTGTGGAGGGTTGTGGTCCTTATCCCCCCCAAATCACCGGAGTTGACTGTATACATTATATCTTTACATATTGGCAATACGGTTTTATACAGAAACCTGCGATTCCTGGCACCAAGGCATGCTGATTTCCAATCACCAGTGCCGATACATACCTAATAGAGGTGCCATTAACCGGTTATCAGTGCCAATAAGAGGCAAAAATCGCAGATTTTCAACTATCGGTGACTTTTGCTTATCAAACCATTGGAATGAAACCCTGGCCGACAACTGGGAACTGCCTGTACAGGCAGTCAATGGGGGTTCCATTCTTGAGAAGCGTCGTAAGCCAGAACATTGTAAAAAATCGCCAAAAATCCTAAGAAAATCTTACTTTTAATGCTTTGGGTGTATTGAAAACTATATGTAAACTGCATTTTTACATAAAAAAACCTTCAAATATTGATTATTTTGCCTTTTTGGAGTTATATTTCTTCCATCAGATTGGTGTTGTAAACCTGGAAATAATTTCTGATGAATATACCGTATATACTCGTGTATCAAGCGATTTCGCATATCATGCGACACCCAAATTTTCATCCTTAAAAAATTATTTTATCATGTATCTCATATATCATGCAAGATAAATTTACGAGACCAAATAACAATAGGCTAATCTCTTTTCCTCCTCTTTATCTATTCCTTTTTTAGTTAGGTTAACCCCTTTTCCTCCATCTCTTAATCTATCCCATCTTCTAGTTAAATTTAAAAAAAGTAAAAGAGAATGCCAAAAGTATCGAGTATCGTTAATAATGATATATTTGTTTTGAAAACGCATACAGCCAGAAACAGCTGATTTGCTATGAACCACCAATCTGATAACAACAGCCTTTTTGCTTGCATTTCAACCATTGCACAATAGTCAAAAAATTACCGTAGTTATGTTTCAAATGACGTTATGGAGAATAGTACTGATATATTTTTACATTACTATATCCTTACCCGCTAAGGATAAAAGATCGGCAAGGGCATATACTGCTAAATTTAATATGTAAGTTTTAGCTGAAGTTGAGGAAAGAATGTTGATCTGCTAACGACTGTTTTTGATAGCGTAGTCGCTGTTTCGTCCTCAAAGGAGTTACCCTCCCTGGTGTGCGTCAGCGCCCCAAGGTGGTCAGACTAATATCAAAGAAATATCTTTTAGCCGGGTATTATGCCATATTGATAAACACTATGACAAGTAATATAGTATAATGGACTCAAAAGACAAGAAGGCATTTTTTCTTGTCTCCAGCGAAAGCTGTACCCAATTTTCCTACGTCAAAACCTGTAGAAGCGACTATTGCGCATGCGCCTTGGCCATCTTATTTTATGTTCAGGTCGGCCAAAAGACCACAAACCATTACTCTTCCCTTCCTGGTCATCACACGTGAATGACTATACTGCCAGTGCTCCTCTACTTTGAGATTATTTCTTTGAAATCAATCGTGGAATCGCCATTTGAAAGTTACATGGTCATTTTTAAGATTTAGTTAAAACAGTTAGGTTAAAAACTGTGGAACACGGAAAATTTTATTGTAAAGTACGAAAACTAGCATTTTGTTTACCCGTCCAGCATTGTTTAGAACATGTGACCGGCGAGACATGTTCAAGGCTAGCCTTTACGGATGCGAAAAGTGTTTATAAATAATTTTTTGTTGGAAGTTTTTTGCCTAAAGAACTATTCCATAATGTATTATTAATTTAGTTAATCTTTTCAGGCAACGGTTTCTACAATTTCCTAGGCATTAGTCAGTAACCTAAAATAGTACAACTTAAAGATGATTAAATAACCCTAAGTACTTACCTAATTTTTCGGTGATGAGTAACCTAGAAGTAGATAAACAGGCTACACCATTTTAGTTTTATTTTGCCATATTTAGTATGACCAAAATAAACCAAGGCGGAGAATTCCTAGTGTTAAGTAGTGAACCTCTTACCAACACTATTAATCAAAGTTGTTAGCCTAGAATACGTATTCTAAGGTTAGTAAAATTGGCAACAGGTGCCAAATGTAATAGTAGTCTAAAACTAGGAGCTACATGTTAAGTGGTGGTTTTTATGTAACATGTTGAATTGGGTGCTGAAATTGTAATTCGAATTATCACAAAGTTATGCTCAGAGTAAGTGTTGATTTACTTGTAAGGTAGAATAACCTAACATGAAGGTTAGTGCTGGTATGATGGTTTTATATAGGCTAGTGTATCAGTAATGTAACATGCTAAAACTATTTGAGGCTTAGCAAAAATGAGTTGTGGCCTTTTTAAGGATAGTGTTCGAGTTATGGTTGCTTACCTGCTTCTTGATGATTAGTTCTGCAGTCTGGTTCTATGTTTAACTTTATGCTTCTTAATGTTGGTTCTGGATTAGTAATCTTAATTAGCTTAGTCTTTCAGGAGAAGTTTGAATGAGACGAACGCAGAGTTTCTTTCTTTAATGTTGCAAAGAATTAGTTACAACTACAAAGCTTATAAATCTATTTTTGGATCCTGGCAATATTGCTACTTTACTGAACGACGGCTGCCGGTCCTCTCTCTCTTCTTCTGTCGTTCTGAAATTCAGCCACCCTCGATTTGAATTTGGCACCATCGCCAGGAGGAGTCAATAATTTAACATGTTAATTAATACCTCCTCCTGGAGGTGGAGCTGCATTCTTGATAGAAGCTGAGTAAGTCTAGTGCGAAGTCACAAGTCAAAGATTTTATGACGGTCTTAAGATTTTAATTGTGATGCTGTTATTGTTCAACTTCCTGTGACTAAGGTTTTGTTGATCAAATTCTGGCTCACACACAAAAGCTCAATTCTCTCTCTTTATCTCTTTCTCGTTATTTTCACTGTACATACTCTGATTATTCTCTCCTTCTCTTTCTCATTATTTTCACTGTACTTTGATTATTCTCTCTCTCTCTCTCTCTCTCTCTCTCTCTCTCTCTCTCTCTCTCTCTCTCTCTCTCTCTCTCTCTCTCTCTCTACGCAACCCTATCTACTATTATTTCTTATAGTTATCATTACAAATATATGTTTTTGCTATGATTAGTAACCTAGCCTATATGTGTATGTGTGTACATATATGTATATGTATGGGTTTTTAAACCTTTTTATTGAAAAAATTTCAAAAATTACTTGACTCGGTAAACAGTAACTAGGTTATGTAGCCTAACTAAGCGATTGGGCTACATATTAAGTTTTTGTTGGTAATAAGTCAAAACCTAACCATATATGGTAAGAATAGATTATACAAGGATACTAACCCAAGTCTTATAGAAACCTTGCATAGTTTAGTAAATAGTTGGCCATATACATGTGTATATGTATGGGTGTATAGGTTCATAAACCACTTTATCAAAAATTTCAAAAATTACATGACTCGGTAAATAGTAACTTGGTTATGTAGCCTAACCAAGCAATTAGTGTATATATTAAATTCTTGTTGGTATTAACTAAAAACCTAACCTTATTCAGTAGGAAAAGATTATTCCACGGATATTAACCCAAGCCTTATAGAAAACTTGCTTAGGTTAGTAATTAGTTAATCATAAACTAACTTGAATAGTATTGGGTGTTGTTATAATCAAAATTAAAACCAAAACTTAACCAATACATAAGGACTAAATTTAAGTAATATAAAAATAAACAAGGCTTCAAAGGTAATTTAAACCTCAAAAGGTTTGAGTTAACAGATTTAGGCAGATCTAGGTAATAACTGCGTCGAGTATTTATATGAAAATTACAGTTCTCTTAAAGTAATTGAGTTTATATTAATTGAAATTTAACAATTGTTGTTTGGGGGTTGAGTTTAACCCCGGGGACTAATATCAGAAGCAGAAAAATGACATTTGACGCCCCAGTCCCTAGTGGCCTCTGTTTTTACGGGGACCGTTCCTTACAGTCCGTACAGAGTTAGTATGTAGAATTGCGTAAATAATTTACAGAATGTGCTAGAAATGCACATTTGTAGTCAAAATGATATCTACTAGTTAATATTTACGGTTTTCAAGTATTAAAAATAACATTTTAGAAGAAAGTCTATCTTTCTTCTAAAAGTCTATCTTTCTTCTAAAATGTTTTTCCCATGGCTGATTGACATGTGTCCCTGATCCTTCTGGGTTCAGCAAGGTTCTTCCAGTATCTATGTCTACCTCAAAGTCTTTGAACACTTTACCTGTAGGTGAGGATTCCTCTAATTCCTCCTCAGGATGTACCTGAGGGGTAGTGGTGACTGATGTTATTGGGTTTTGGGTTTTAGCCCGAATATGGAATGTCAGAGAAGGGTTTAAATATATGCTTCCCTAGTTTTACCGGATTGATATAATCTTCCCCTTCCTCACCTTTGCTAAACCCTAGTAGGACCCATCGAGACAGTCTGAAGCGAGTAGTTTCATCTTTAAAGCTTGCTGCCAAGAGCACGCTACAATTCCCACACATATCAGGAACAAATTTGCCCTGATTGTTACGGGGACTTTGTCAATGGCAGGTGGTATGAGCAGTGCCCACTGGCAAAAATCGCACCGAGCAACCAGCTACGGCACATTTTAATTGAGGGTCATTTCTCAAGATGGCCCTGTAGTGAAAAAACCAATTTGTTATTAGAGAAGATTACGTGCAGAAGGCCCTCTTAGAAGGAGTCAAAGAGAAACATTCTTACATTTGTCACCAGGCACGTCTCTTCAGTGTTCCCAAAAAGGATTCTTCAGAACGAAGGGTGATCCTCGACCTGTCAGCATTGAACAAACATTGTTTGCCAAAAGTTTCGAATGACTACCATTGCCCAAGTATGTTTTGTTATTCCAAAAAGGTACCTGGACAGTTTCTATAGATCTGAAAGACGCATATTGGCACGTCCCTGCTGTTCCCTTCCGCCCCTTCCTAGGGGTCTGGATAGGAAAAAGTAGATACAGATTCAAGGTCATGCCTTTCTGGCTAAACATTGCCCCGAGAATCTTTACAAAATTGGTGACAGTAGTTGTTCGGGAACTCAGGATAGAAGGAATACATGTGATAACTTATTTAGAAGACTGGTTAGTCTGGGGAGCCACAAGAAGAGTGCCTAAAAAAACTAGGAACGGTAGTCAACAGACTCCGGTCAAAAGGCTTTATTGTAAATTGGAAAAAATCCTGTATCACACCCAGCAGACATTTTCAGTGGCTGGGAATGTGTTGGGACGTGGTTCGCGGCCTTTTGTATCTTTCCCTCAAAACTCAGAACAGAATAAGCAAAACCTCAAAAGGTTCTTGACACAGCTCATCGCTTCCAGACTGCAATTAGAGTGCATGATGGGTCTGCTACAGTTTGCATCTATAACACATCCAATACTCAGGTTGCAACTGAAAAACGTAAACAAATTTCCGATGTCACATGCAAGAAAAAGGATGCAAGACAAATCTCACAAAATGCATCAAAAACTTGGGGTGGTACTACGGCCATGGACACGGAAGGAATTTCTGGGAAAACAGGTCACCCTGACTCCTCCATCTGTAAAAGTAACAATACACACAGATGTCTCGTTGACAGTTTGGGGAGGACATTGGGAGGATCGTCAGATAGCAGGGAGGTGGTCAGCTACTCTAAGGAATTGTCATAGCAATTTCCTAGAGCTGATGGGTGTCTTTTTGTCTCTAAAGAAACTCAAACCTCCAGAACAGACACACATTCTGCTGGTCCTAGACAATACGGCTGCAATGTCTTGTATCCAAAAATTGGGATCACACTCACTTCCTCTCAATGTGGTAATGTTAGCCATTCTTCTGATGGCACAGGAAAAGAAGTGGCATTTGTCTGCAACTTGCCTTACAGGGTCGCTCAATGTAATAGCAGACTCTTTGTCAAGGAACACGACAGCCTCAACAGAGTGGTCATTGGACAACCACTCCTTTCAAATAATATACAACCTACTTCCACAACCGGAAGTGGACCTGTTTGCCACATATGAGAATCACAAACTCCCAGTATATGTGTCCCCGAATGTGGACAATCAAGTAATAACGAGAGATGCCTTTCTACAGGACTGGAGCAACTGAAAGACGATTTATCTTTTTCCTCCATTGTCCCAGATTTCGAAGGTTTTGAACCAAGCTCCTAACCTTCAAAGGAACAGCTTACCTAATAGCCCCAAATTGGCCAAACAGGCATTGGTTCCTACTACTACAGCAGCGGACGAAGAGGTCAATTCCATTACCATCCGCTGTACTATCCCAGAAAGTAGGAAGGAAAGTCGTTTACGCAACCTCCTTTCAAAGCCAAGACCTTTACTCACCCAATATGGCTAGGTACCTAGTACAAAAACTACGGACTCATCTATCTGGCAATACCAGTCTGTATGGAGAATATGGTTAGATTATATCCAGAGTGAGAGCCCAATCGAGATTTCTATAGAAACACTAATGAATTTTCTTATACACCTCTTTGAAGACAAACATCTTGCAGTTACAACAATTATAGCATACAAGGCTGCATTAACAGAACCCTTGCTATATGGATTTGGGATTGATTCCAACATAGAAGTTGTCACTTCCCTTCTGCAGTCTTTTTCTTTACAGAGACCCACTCCTGAAGGATTTCCAATTACTTGGTCCCTGAATAAGGTACTCAAACTTTTATGTACTTCTCAATTCAATGGACCTAATGTAACCACCACATGCATGCTTCAAAAAGCAATCTTCCTGGTAGCATTAGCATCAGGAGCAAAGATTAGTGAATTGGGCTCTCTAAGAGACAGGGACGATATATCACACAAACTGCTGATAACCAGTTATTGTTATCCCCTGGGCCATCATTCCTGGCCAAGAATGAGAATCCTTTAAAGAGGAAATCTCCTATTCTTATAAGACAACTCAGTTTAGCAGACAAACCATTATGCCCAGTTCAAGAACTTAAGGATTACCTAGAGGTCACGGAAAATGTTTCAGAAGGTCCAATTTTCCTACATCCTAGCACGAACAAACCACTCTCTCTACAAGGGCTAAGAATAATTTTAGTGTCCCTCATTAAAAAGGCTAACTCACATTCCTTTCCTAGATCACATGATATTAGGAAAGTAAGTACATCGTTGGCTTTTTTCAGGAATGTACGTATCATTTGAAGAAGTTTCTGAATGTACTGGGTGGTCATCAGAGTCAGTATTCTTAAAACACTAATGCCATGAGCTGGAAAAAATTCGAATGCACTGTGTATCATTAAGTGGTATGGTTAGTCTTGACCCCATAGGCGCCACGACAGAAAACCAGGGGTCTCCCTAATGGCCTGGTATGTTGACTATCGCTGAGGAAGGTGCATAAAGGTCACAACCATACCCAGCATACTTAGGTAAGTCACCATAGAACTTTATGCCAAAAGTATATCCTATGTGTTTTGTTATCTTTTTTACAGAAACTAGTGGCTTGACATTGGACCTGAAATGACCTAATCTTAAAACTTTGAGATATTTGGGATGAAAATTGTGAGCTTAAGTTTTTTGTCACCTGTCAATATGTTTGTAATGCTCCTTTGAGGATGAAACAGCGACTACGCTATCAAAAAACAGGTTTTGACATAGGAAAAACCTATTTTTGGTAGTTGCTGTTGAGTCCTCAAAACCCCCCCACTTCCCTGACAAAAAACCATGGGATTTGGGTAAAGGTACATCCTGTGTTGATCAACAAAGTATTGATTTGTGGTCTTTTGGCAGGCCTGAACATAAAACAAGATGGCTGATGCGCATGCGCAATAGTCATTTCTACAGGTTTTGACGTAGGAAAACTGGGTACAGCTTTCGCTGGAGACGAGAAAAAATGCCTCCTTGTCTTTGAGTCCATTATACTCATCACTTGTCATAGTGTTTATCAGTATGGCATAATACCCGGCTAAAAGATATTTCTTTGATATTAGTCTGATCACCTTGGGTTGCTGGTGCACACCAGGGAGGGTAAATCCTTTGAGAACTCAACAGCGACTATCAAAACTAGGTTTTTCCTACATCAAAACCTGTTTATTGTGCATCGCCAACGTGGATGAAACTCTCGCAAACTTCAGTATAGTACCATCAAACTCAAATGTAAACAGAATTTGAGAGAAACGTCTTTTAATTAAAACTATTGGGCATGAAAGAACGCATTTTACTGTTTTCACTCCAATAAAAGATAAATATGTAAAGCTCGTAGTATTCTGATGAGATAAAGTGATAATATCGAACGGAATCTGTTAATTTTTGTTTATGCAATAAACATGCCCTCTACTAACAAAAAAATAACTAAATTTCATTCACAAACAACGATACGTTTTTAAGTGATATTCCCACTTGAAAACACTTCTTTTAATGTAAAATAACATTGTCCCATATAAATAGAGTATCTTCGAGATTCATTTGCACTAACTAGAAGCAAGAAAGTTGCTCTGATTTAAGTTCAATATAGCAAAACAAACTTTCCTCGCAATCGCCCTCAGCTGATTTCTAAACCAAAACATTGATTGCTATGTTTGTATTTTATAATACAAACAAATAGTAATATAAAAATTATTATAATATTATTGGATGCAGTGAAGTAAAGCATAGCTTTTTAAAAAATTCATGCAAAAGATGCTTATCCATTATGTTGGTATTTTATCATATGATACCATAATGTGATTATTACATACTGGAATTTTATATCTCATGTAAGATGCGCCCCCCTTAAAAATAGCTCCAAAATTAGGGCTTCAAAAGTTGCATGATACACGAGTATATACGGTAATTGAAAAGCATCGTAACCTTGGAACGTCATAAGCTGAAACCGTCGTAAACTTGGGACTGCATATAAATGTGCTTGCGAGTGTGTGTGTGTATACAGGCAGTCCCTGGTAAACGGCGGGGGTTCCATTCCTGGCTGAGCGCCAATAACCAGAACATCACAGTAACTATGGTAATAAATGCTGTGTTTACGACATGATAAGCACCAATTATCACCGATAAACCACTTACTGGTGCTGAAAATTGCTTACCGACGCTGATAAACTGTTTACAGGCACTGAAAATTTGGTTAATGACATAATGGGTAAGTGTTGTATTACTTTAGCCAAAGGGATGGCTTGTTGTCTGTTTGACATTTTGTAAAGATGTTCTGTTTAATCTTTTGACTTTGTCTTTACAATTGTGTGTGCTTACGAGTATCTTCTCGTGTCTTTTAAACAGGCGGTTCTAGTGAGGGGACCGAGAGTCCTAGGGGCCGAGGGTCCCGTGTGGAGTGAACTATTATATTTTGGAGAAGAGATTTGGTGTGACTAATTACTGATTGAGACATTTAAATACTGGGGGTTAACTGAGTTAGTTTGTCTGTGAGACATGAATTAATATCTTTCCAGTATTGATCTTGTAAGAACTTGAATTATTCAACTAATGCTTTACTTGGAATAAATATTCAATTTTTTGTAACTCCGACTCTAATTTGATGACCTGTTAGAATGGAGAGAGAGAGAGAGAGAGAGAGAGAGAGAGAGAGAGAGAGAGAGAGAGAAGGGTGTGCCAGTGATCGCCTTGAGAGAGAGAGAGAGAGAGAGAGAGACTGAGGGTTATTAGTTCGCCTCAACGCTTAGGCTTAACGCATACCGAATATTAAATACCCTTTGCTGGTAATAGGAGTCAGCGGAGGGGTAACATATGTATATATATATATATATATATATATATATATATATATATATATATATATATATATATATATATATATATATATACACACACACACACGCATACATACACACACACACACACACACAGGCAGTTCCGGTTATTGTGGACTTGCTTATTGGCGATCCAGTTTTAGGGTGGGGCTCTTGTTAGCGCCGTAACAGGACGATTCGGTTATCGGCACCATAAAGGTTTCTTATGGTGTGCCATAAGGGTCCTTATGGCGCACCATAAGGATTCTTATTTGCCAATAACTGGTTATCAGCGCCATAAATTACTTGAGTTTTAGTTAATGGTGGTTTTTGCTTATCTGCACACCACCGGGAATGGAACCCCTGCCAATGACGGCGTGGACTGGCTTATATTATAGATATATATATATTATTATATAATATATATGTATATATATTATATATATATATATCTCTATCATACACACATATATATATGTATAACTGAATCACGAAAGTTAGGAACGTGATAAATCCATAAATAAAGATATATGCCACGAAGGAAAAATAAACGAAGGAGGATCTGCGAGACCTTTCGACGTTAAACGTCCTTTACTGAGCAGAAACTGACATAAATGAGAGAAAAGACAATACAAGAAGATTCGTATAACTGACAGATAGGGATTATAAAGAGATTAGTACCTAGAATCCGACACACCTGGAAGATGAGAAACCTTCCCAAACAAGTTATAAACAATGGGTGCAATTAAACGTTTAAGACAATCATCTCAGATACAAGGACAAGACAATTAAAGGATTATAGGTGACAGCTATTCAGAACTTGGTAAACAAAACCATATATATATATATATATATATATATATATATATATATATATATATATATATATATAATATATATTATGTGTCTGTGTGATATATAATCACAACTATTACTGTACTTGCGTGGTCACAATTCACTTTGTGATTCAAACTGCACAGCCACTAACAGATAACACAGCAATTGAACAGTTGATTGATAATGTGCACTGTTTCAATGTAAATGACATAATTTTTAATACGCACTCACAATGTTAAGTCATTAGATGGCATCTCTTTGCTCAGTATTTAGATCCCACAGTGTTACCATTAAATATGTCAGAAATTTCATTAATTTCTAGCAAAGTTTCCAAAATCTTCACCTTTTAACAAAAAAAATAAACAAGTCCTATGATGACCAAAAGAATTATGGAAACTAATTTATCAAAAAAAGCAGAATTGGCCAAAAACTAGACTGTATATAAAAAATTAATAACCTCTTTAAAATTATAAATTTAATGCTTACTATCAAATCAATGAAACCAATATACAATTGGGTATCAGAAAAAATTTGAGTGGCAATTAATAAATGCAAACTAATTTCATGGAAATAAAGTCTGTAACATAACACAGCACAGCAATTAAAGAATTTGGCTACTGTACTACGATACATCTAGAATATCCTTGTGTATTTGAACAAAATCTTCATGAATATTTAGATGAGCATAAACAAAAGCCAGAATAGTATAGATGTTATAACCACAGGTATGTATTATAATAAGTGGTTTACAATTGAAGAAATGACAAATTTTCTAAGACAATTTGTATTTTTCAAAGCTACAAACCTGAGGTCATAACAATAGGATAATTTCTAGCGCCTAGCTGGATCCGGTTAAAAAGCAGATGAAAACAAGGAATCTTGTGATATCTGGCAACGCATGCATAGATCGGGTGAAGAGTGGTCAAAGACCACGCACCTACGCCACCACGTTAGTCTTTCCCAACTCAGGATGTCATAACAAACAGAGGGGTGGCTTGAGGCGGGCAGTATTATGTTAAGAGCTTAGGTTTGTAGCTATGAAAAATACAAATTGTCTTAGAAAATTTGTCATTTGTTCATACGTGAACAAACCTTCGGTCTTAACAATAGGATAGACTCATACTTGGAGGGAGGTACAAGACATCCTAAACCGGCTGGGGCCCTACCCACCAAGAAATGACTTTTGGAGAGGGACTGAAGCCCGTTTTGAAGCTAGATAAATTTATATCTAACCACTCAGACCCTGAATGACGTACAATGATTTATGGGAGAATCATTGTATAGGGAACCAAAGAGAAACTTTGACTGTCCAATAGCAAACCAATATGCCAGTTTTTGCACTACTCCCAACTCCTTGCCAAGGAGTCAAGCATATGCTACCGAATAGAGGGATGGATATGTATATTAAGTGACCACACTATCAGTATGACTACCGTATTCACCTGTATCAGACCAGTCCAGCGAATGACGTGTCTATTCTTTAACCCGCCCGAAGGAAGAAGGAAAGGTACAAGAGAAAGGAGACCAGCCAACTCACTCATTCCCTCATCCACACAATCATCTTAGGTAAGATACAAAAGTGCCCGGTTAAGGGCAACTATGAGTTACACAACCTGTTGAGCAGCCACCACAGGACTCAGGGAAAACGTTTCCATAGATCTGTGGGCAACATCCCTAAGATAGAAAGAGGTGAACGTGGACTGGCGTAACCAAGTACCAGCACACAGCACTCTATGTACAGCCAAGTTCTTTTTGAAAGCCAGAGAAGGACCAATACCCATAACGTCATGCTAGAGTAAGACATTAATTTTGATGTAATTAAACATTTAGTCTATATAACGAAAAAATGGAGATGTGCCATCATTATACTAATAATTAAACCATACCACGGTGGAACAACGCTTGTAGTCTGGTCAGTGAAGGTAAAAGTCCTAGTGTTCTATCAAATTATAAACTAGTAATTAACCCTTTACTGCCGACTGGACGTATTTTACATCGACATTTTTTGTCTCTCGTGTGCCGACTGGACATATTTTACGTCGACTTACAAAAGTTTTTTTTTAAATTTGCGGAAAAATACTTATAGGCCTACCAGCCTAAAACTTTTGAATCACGCACCTTGGGGGATGCTGGGAGTTCACGGATCAAGGCCTTGTTTTGTCTGGAAGCGTGACCCAAGTGCGATTGCGCGAAATGCCTTCTTCTCGCTCCAGTCAGCATCAGCGGCGCATCGTCCGCGAGTGAACTTTTGTCGGAATCGTGTTTTTCTGGACTTGTGCGAGACTTTGAACATTTGTGTTGCCACAGGACATTCGTAGAGATGTCTCAACGACGTGTGAACCGCGAAAGGCGCGTTTTACCCGTCGGAAGGGATCGTGTTAGGAGAGTTTTGGACTTAGATGCTGGCGAAAGGCCAAGCACCCAGCATGACCCCGCGCCTCAAGGCCGTTCTGTGCGGCCACGTGTGGATGAAAGTGTTTCAGGAACACATCGTATGCCTTTGGTTACCCCTAGGAAGCATGTGGGCGTCCTTAGGGGCATTCGTAGGCATTTGGGAGGCCTCCAACCAAGGGACATAGACGAGTATCTTTCGGAGCTTGATCGGGAACATGTCGCAAGTCCTCATTTTGATGGCGGATGGTCATCGAGTGATGAGGACATCAGTCCCGATGTCAGTGAGGACGAATATATGCCCCCAATGTCCGTTCGAGGCTCACATCCCGAAAGTGAGCTCGAATTCAGTGGCTTCAGTGCATATGAGGGGGAATCTGAGGAGGGGCGGGGGGATGGACTGGGGAATATGGTGGGGTCTAGTTTCAGCGCGGAGGATGATACTGAAAGCGAAGGCCTAAGTGAGGGTGATGGGCCAATGGGGGAGGGTAGTGTGCAATATCGTGTGCACGCACGCGGGCACGTAGAAGGTCGGCTCGTCGCGCCAGCCAAGGTGAAGGTCAGTCGTCGGAGAGTGACGAGGGGTGGACCGAGGACCCCACCCCTCCTAACATGCACCCCTTCATGGCAACCCCTGGGCTCACCGTACCAGTACCCCTGACTGCTTTGGGGTTCATCCAGCTGTTCCTTACGTGGGAATTGCTGGAATACCTGGTACACGAGATGGTGGACTACGCTCGGTACTGCCGGTATGAACTACGGACGACCTTGTCTTATTACTGGCGGGGTTGTAACCTCATTGACATGGCGCATTTTTTGGGGCTCCACATTTATTTTGGTATGACACCTGCTTCTGACATCAGGCAATATTGGAGGAGGAATTATTTTTTATGTATGCCCAATGTGCCTGGCGTTATGTCCCGTGATAATTTCCTGGCGTTGGACAGGTATTTCAATGCCTTCAACCGAAGGGCCATACCCCGGAATAACAGTGATCGCCTCATTTTAGTGCGCCCAGTGTTGGAATATATTCGTGATCGGTGTAGAAATCTCGTGGTTCCTGGAAAGAACCTTTCTTTGGATGAGGGGATGATGCCTTACAAAGGACGTCTTAGTATAAAAGTGTATAACCCCAAGAAGCCGAAGAAATATGGAGTGAAATTTTTTCTTATTACCGAGGCCAACACTGGATACATCGTGGACTTTTCAGTGTATTCCGGGGTCCTCTCCACGCTGTGTGACACTGTATTCAGTCTTGTGGGACGTTTCCGTAACCAGGGATATCACCTGTTTATGGATAATTATTGTAACTCGGTATCCCTGGCCCAGGAACTGTATGAAGCTGGTGCGCACGTCAGTGGTACCCTTCGGTTGGTGCGTGGGGCCCCGATTTCCCTCAAGAGGTACGCTAGTCATCCGCAACACCTGGCAAGAGGAGAGACAGAGTGGCGGCGGAAGGGCGCTGTCTTCGTCATCTGTTGGAAGGGTGTCCGACTCGTCCCCATGATTACGACGAGTCATGAACCCATACAAGAAGAGATCGTACAGCGGAAGAAGACACGTCGACAGGGCTGAGTTGTGTATGAGGAGTTTCATGTCCAGCGTCCTACCGTCATTGGGCACTACAACAGGCACATGGGAGGAGTTGATCTCTTTGATCAGCTCATCCAGTATTATCCCTTCGCCAGGAGAACCAAAAGGTGGACCCAGAAGCTCCTCAAATACATCCTTCAGTTGGCCCTCCAAAATGCCTACATACTGTACTGTGGGTACCGCGGTGACAATCTTCCAAGGTTGTCCCACATACAGTTCCTAGAGGTAGCCGGGAATGCCCTCATCAACTTCGATCCCGATGAGTAGCCTTCCATCACTGACCCCCTGCCCCGAGCTGCAGATCTGCCCCTAGCGGAAAAGGCAGGTAGGAGGGCCAACTTCGGTCGACCTGCCGCCGCCCCTGCTGACGACGCCCCTCTTGGTGCCGGCCCCGCCATCACCGCTTCTCGTCGGGTAGTGGACCCTGTGTGTCGGCTGCAGCCAGGGGATCACATACTGGAGGCCTTAGAAGGGCGAAGGCAGAAACGGTGCCTGGTGTGCCATATGAATGGCAGAAGGAGAGACACCCGGTTCTTCTGTCGTCTCTGCAAAATTGCTCTTTGCAGGATAGGAGACTGTGACCGTAAGTACCACACTAAGGTCATGTATTGGAGCGCGCCCCCTAAACCGACAGCGGAGGGCGCACGGGGCCGCCGGGTCCATCAGCAGTAAGGGCGCGCGTCTCCCTCCTCCACCTGTACCTCGTCATGTCGAGAGGGAAAAAATGCAAGACTCTTCAATGGAGGAGGGAGAAAACAAGAATAGAACGAAGAGTCAGGATTACGAGTGAGTATTCTGCATTTATTTTATATTTATTTTTATATTTATTACAATTTTTTTTATATCCATATCTGTGCATGATAAAATAATAATAAGACATTTCATTGTATGCGAAAAGAAAAGTGTCACCTGCATTCCTTTTATTTATGTATTGGTACCAGAATCGAAAAAGTAATATATATATATATATATATATATATATATATATATATATATATATATATATATATATATATATATATATATATATATATATATATATATATTATAAATATTGGTATTTTTGGGTAAGCAAATTACATAACAGTCTAGTAATATTCAATCATTTCTCTTCACTTTAAAACAAATTGCAAGTCTCTAGAACAATATCTAGATTTATGGTGAATTTTTGAAAAAAAACTTTTATTCGCTCCACGCGCCGATTCTCGGCAGCCAATCTCCGAAATGCGTAGGTCACATTCTCCTAATATTTGTGCCTTTTCATATTATGTTTTTTATAGAGTTTTATATATGAAAATGTGCGCAAATACATGCACAATATAACAAAAAATATTTGAAGGTTGTAGCATTTCTCATTTTTGAAATATTTGCATATAAAGTACGATAAATAGGAAAAAAACTACGATCGGTCAACTTTGACTCAACCGAAATGGTCGAAAAACGCATTTGTAACATAAAAATCTTACAGTCTAGTAATATTCAATCATTTCTCTTTACTTTAAAACAAATTGCAAGTCTCTACAACAACAATATCTCGATTTATGGTGAATTTTTGAAAAAAACTATTTTATTCGCTCCGCGCGCCGATTCTCGGCAGCGAATCTCCGAAATGCGTAGGTCACATTCTCTTAATATTTGTGCCTTTTCATATTATGCTTTTTATAGAGTTTTATATACGAAAATGTGCGCAAAAACATGCACAATATAACTAAAAATATTTGAAGGTTGTAGCATTTCTCATTTTTGAAATATTTGCATATAAAGTACGATAAATAGGAAAAAACCTACGATCGGTCAAGTTTGACTCAACCGAAATGGTCGAAAAACAGATTTGTAACATAAAATTCTTACAGTCTAGTAATATTCAATCATTTCTCTTTACTTTAAAACAAATTGCAAGTCTCTAGAACAATATCTCGATTTATGGTGAATTTTTGAAAAAAAACTATTTTATTCGCCCGCGCGCCGATTCTCGGCAGCGAATCTCCGAAATGCGTAGGTCACATTCTCCTAATATTTGTGCCTTTTCATATTATGCTTTATATAGAGTTTTATATATGAAAATGTGCGCAAAAACATGCACAATATAACAAAAAATATTTGAAGGCTGTACCATTTCTCATTTCTGAAATATTTGCATATTAAAATTTTTTTTAACAAAAATTCGACATTTGGTCAAATTTAACTCGTCCGAAATGGTCGAAAACTGCTTTTGTAAGCTAAAACTCTTACAGTATCGTAATATTCCATCATTTAACTTCATCCTGAAACAAATTGCAAGTCTCTATAACAATATTTCGATTTATGGTGAATTTAAAAAAAATATATTTTTTTACGTCCGCGCGTTACGAATTCATGCATCATTTTGTGATAATATTTTCTCTGTATTGCTTTTATCGTTTTACAATGTGTTATATACCAAAATGATCGCAATTTAGTGTACATTACAACGAAAAAAAAGTAACTTGTTACCTTTAACAGTTTTGCGCACATCGCGATTTGAATACAATTATATATGAAATTTCGTTTTTGCGCTATCAAATATCGCATTATTTATATATGATAATGATAATTTTTTTCATTTCTGATGGTTGCATACTAAACTTCAGGCAATGACAAAAAAAGGAGCCAAAAATGAACTCTTAACCTTGAAAACTAAACGCGCTGTGATTTTTTGAAAAAAATATTTTTTCCGCTTCCGCGCTCACTCCGAAACCCCTCCGGCATACGGGAGAAAATTTTTTATTTACCGTTTAGGGTTAACAATGTCTAAGCAAAGTGATGAAAAAAATTGCGAACTCAAGGTTAACATGATACTTTAAGCAAATTAAATGATTACCTCACCTAATACAGTTCATAGATCCGCTGTAGGCTTGACCAACCATGTCACTTATCATATTCAAACGGGATTGGAACAAAGGCAAATAATTGCAATATTTTTTTAACATACAAAAGGTAATGATGGCAGTTTGAGATATGCTACACTGAAAGTACTTATTGACAATGGTATAAAAGTCATTCTACCTTTATTCATAAAAAAATTTAATAAAAGCTCTTTTCAAGTGTAAATAGATAACATTTATTCTGAAAGAAAAAAATGAAAAATTATATGTCACATGGATGTCATTGAGTGGCAAATTGTTCCTCCTTGCAATAAACATTATATAACAAATCAGTTATCAAGTGAAATTGAAATTAGTTTGGACACGAATGAATCCATATGCTTTACTCACAGAAAACCCCCAAGAGTCTCAGGAATTACCAAAAGCTGACTCATAGCTCAACCATACTGTAGATACAGGTGTCGACCATCTCTAAGCTGGAAATCATGAAGCCAGTCCCATCATTAATTCGTCGCTAATTTCGGCTGGCACAATTTCAAATTTCCCAGGTCACCACACAAACCTGTCACTAATATTATTGGAAATATTTTGCGTATGCACATACCCTGCACATACAGTTGTGTTAATCTTTTGTGTTGTAAGAAAAAAAAATACCGTACACACACAATTGGGTTTAGTTGGGTTGGAAATATAAAAAATGAGAAAATACATTAGAAATATAAATGAGAAAAGCATAAAATATAAAAAATCATAAATCACAAACCCAAACAAGCTACAGTATAGGAAGTTTTCCGATGCCAGAGAATGGGTTTGTGAGTTCATACATACCCTGAGCTCATGATTGGGTTTATCTTTTAAGTTGTGAAAATAAAAAATTAGAAATACATAAAAAATATAGACGAGAACATATAAATATAAATGAAAACCATAGCCATTACACAAATCAAACCAGCTATTACTGGAAGTCTTCTGATGCCAGCATATGAGTTTGTGCATTCATAAGTTCACAGTTGCTCTTGAATGAGTGTGTTAATATATACCCTATATACACAATTGCTCTCAGCATGAAAAGGGGATTAGGGATCAATTGTGAATGTGAAAAAATATGTTAAAATACACCTATGAAAAACTGACAAACAAACACCATCTGTCGATGTTCCAAGTCATGATTGCTAATACTATTAAGAAACAAAAATGTATCACCAGGAACCACTCTAAAAGAGATAAATCTTTGGCAGAAGCAGACGTCCACGCTGGGGAACAGTACTCTAGTATAAGAAGGACAAATGGCCTAAAACAGGTTTCATTGAATTTATCATTATTATAAATAATACTGACGAGGATTTACCTACAATATCTAACTTCGGTGCAGCATTTGCAGACACATTCATTAGATATTTCTCAAAAGTACAGTGTGAGTCAAAAAGGTACACCTAGAACAGTTAAAGCTTCAGATTCATTCAGCAGAGTCCCATCCACCTGGGAAGGGGGACCTGGAAAATCTGTATGTACAAGATCTACTACTCAACAGTTTTCATTTTACTAGAGTTCAGTTTCATTTCTCAAATGTGGTGACTTTACTTCACCCACAAGTGTTGTTGCATTATCAGCATACTGAACAATCCTGTTTTCCAGGCCAACAACCATATCAAGTGTATACACTAAAAATAACAGTGGACCAAGGATGCCAGACACAATAGGTCTTGGTTTGCTGAAGATGCCATCAACAGCAGCTCGCTGCTACCTACCTGTAAGGAAATCTTAAAGTAAACCTAAAACATATCCACCCATTCCAAGATTCTTAGATTTATAAATAAGTGCCTTGTGATTTACTTAATCAAAAGCAGTGCTAAAATCTAGTAAGTTATTCTGCACTCAAACCCCATATCAAAGTTCTCTTGCAAATAACATGTCAAATCTTAAAAGGGCATTAAAGGTATACCTAATTACTACCTATATGCATAGTGACTATCAGCAAGCAATCTTTAGATTCCACATACTTACATAGTGACTGAAAAATAAGTTTTTCTGAGAATTTGGAGAGCACAAGGAGTAGAAATTGGCCTGTAGTTAATGCAGTCTGCAGATATGCCATTCTTTGGAACAACACCATATTGCTTGCGCTCACCCGCAGGTACTATGTCGACCTAAAAATCTATAATTCTACTAATCTTCGGAGACAACACACTATAAACTTTGGAAAACAAAGGGAAGAAACCATCAAGTTCTCTTCAAACCCAGCAATCAAAGATTACCAAGAATTTTCTGAACATTACTAGAGCAAAATGTAAACTTTTTAAGAATAGGTTCAGGATGAGGTGGGATATCTTCAGCTGATTACTTAGGTTCAAAATCTTGAAGCAGTTCAGCCTTTTCCTTAGGGTCAGTAACCAGTCTACCATCATCTGTTGGTAGATGTGGAATGGAAGACGAGCCTGACCTATAGATGATGCCAATTAGGTCAACCAAAGATGACGCTGAGTAACTAAAAGTCTCCTCTTTAAGGCCCCTATCATGCTGAACAATTAGTTGTTGCCATCAGTTGCCTCCCACAGTTATCAATGGTATGTTTCTTATGAGGGCAGCTGCAAGTGCTGGGCTGGTAACTGCTCTTGGAGAGTTGCTTTCTCTGCAACTAGTGGCCACCACTCGTGGTTGATGGCACCTGCTGTGAAGCATTGCTTCAAATAATAGCTTTCATACAGCACCACTGGTTGCTGCCACCTGTCTTTCTTACCTAGGTGCTTTGGGAGATTAAAACTGTTATGGAAGGCATTCCGAAGAGGGTAGAAGAGGTGAACAAAGAAGATTTCATTTATAAAATTAAAAAGAGGACAGTAATTTAGAATACGTGTTTCGGAGAATATGTTAAAGAAGGACTGGCATGAAATCAAGTGAACTTATGAGTTGGAAGACAGAACCCTTGGCAAAAGAAGAAACAAATTGTTAAGTTTAGCTTGGTTTTATGCTCGATTGAAATTCGATGGGATGTCTTTCTCTTCCCACAACTTTAACCTCGGTTGTAACTGGATCCAAAAAGATAGTTTTTGATATGTTCCATGCATGATTCTTATTTAAGATTATTCATTTTCTTTAGTTTTATTGTTTTGTTATTCCTCTTTTCAAGCTCATTCTTTATTTCATTTTTTCTTCTTGCTTTGTAACCACTTGCTGATAATGATAGTAATAACAGCAATTTCTTCCCACGGATATGAAAATTTGTCATCTGGCACACTTTTCACATTTGTTTAATTATTCTTCTCTTTTTTACTCTCAATTTCTCTTTTCCTGAATGCCCATAGGTCCCAGCTCTTTGCCTAAATATTATATTCCACTTCATTTCTTTTATTACTTTTGTACTCTTTACTGACAGTCCTACAAATCCAATCTGTGGAAGAAAGTTACCTGTAGTTTCCTGGCCTTTCACAGTAAGGCAACTGGTGGCAGCCATCAGTTGCCCAGTGTGAAACAGGCCTAAGGAATTATCGTAATTTCTATCAGCTATATGGTACATTCTATTCGCAGCAGAGCGAGACAACAAAAATGATGTAATCTCATGTGAATGATTTTGTCACCATGTGTTGAATTTGGCCTGTTCATCATGGTGAGCTCGTCTACATGTATCATCAAACCATGGATGGTCATTTGTCCTGAATTTGATAACCTTTCTAGGGACATACCTTTTTAAAATTGCCATCTGCATTTTCATTTAACTAATTGGGGCATGGAACTGATACGGTATCTGAAATATTAAGTGCCTGACCTGCTTCAAAAATATGAGCCCAGATAGTTCTAGATCTCAACCAGACCATTTTTCCAGTGGTGGAATTGGGAATACACTGATTAATAGTTATGTCCATCTCAGTGGCGCAGTAATTGCAAGTCCTTACATATATACTGGCAGACCTGGGACTTGACAATAGGTGGAACATCTGTGAATGTGAGGTCTAATCTATCACCAGAAATGTGTGAGGGTTCCTCAATTAACTGGACAAAATCAAAGGATACACAGAACTCAGGACCATAGCTTCTCGGCCTTTTGGGTAAGATCAAAGTGTAGCAGAGTAATTAAAATGGATTTTAGTGCTGTTTTTGATTTAGCAATCGTGAGGCACTTATTTTTAAACTTCAGAATCTTAGAGTGGTTAGATATGTTTTAGAATTGAATACCAAGCACTGGGACCTATGAAATCATTTAGTTCTGTGATATGTTTTTGGATTACTTTTAAGATTTCCTTACAGGTAGCCAGCAGTGAGTTGCTGCTGATAAGATCTTTAGGTTTATCTGTTCAACGAATGAGATTCCACATGAAAAGATATGAATTGTCAGTCGGACTGTCATCCCTAGATCATCGTCCTCAGTTCTAGCCTTGCCTTTGTCATAGCAACACTACATGGCACCGATGGAAATTTCGCTGGTTTTTGAGGAGATGAAGCAATAAAGACCAGCTGCTGCGGCAATTCACTAAATAACAAGAAAGAAAAAAAAGGAATAAAAGACTTATCGCCTATTAAAGAGAGATGTCTTCTCTGATGCAGTATTACTGATTAAACTTAAATTAGAACTGAGGGTTGGTTCAGTTACCTATGAAATTCACCGTGAAGACTAATTTTAGTAACACCTTACATAAAAAGGCAGGACAGTCCTAGGTCTATTATATGATTTGGACTCACAACGGTCTATAGTTAGCACTGCAAGGTCTAGCAATGAAAAGCAATTGGCCTAAAAATAGTTATTCATATTCTGGTCCGAGAGACTGAAATCCTTTCCAGGCAAAATTCAGTGGTGAACTGTCATAAAATCGTTGATTACCCATCCAAACATGCTATCACCTGTCAGTCGGTTGCAAGAACTTTGGTAATTCCATCAGTTCATCCGTTCGGGGGAATGGACTGACTCTGCCCACAAACTGTTATCTACACATAAGTTTTAACGCCAGACTCGATGAACTGACAGGTAAACCTGATCATGATCCTGAGTACCTGGCCCAAGACCTATTGTGTCTTTGTTTCCTCGGGTAGCGTTCGTAGTCCACTTTTTTTTTTTTTTTTTTTTTTTTTTTTTTTTTTTTTTTTTTTTTTTTTTTTTTTAGTGTATACAAGTAGTTTGGAGTTTGGCCTAGAAAACAGGATGTTCACTACGCCAAAGATGCAACTCTTGTGAATGTAGTAGTTTCCACTTACAAGTAATGATGTTGCCTTAGCCTCAATCATGACATGGAGTGGATTAGTGAATGATTAGTTGGGGTATCAGGCTGAACTCCAGTAAAATTAACACACTGTTGATTAGTATATCTCATACTGATTTTCCTACCCATCCTCCCCCTTAGTGGATGGGACTATGCTAAATGAGTCTGAGTCCTTAACTATATTTGGCTCAACTTTAGACTCACATCTTACCTTTGAGAAATAACTTATGAGTGTCAGGAATGAAATATAAAATTTAAGCCAAAGGACAAGTACTGAGACCTATGAGGTCATTCAGTGCTGAACGGATAATTAAGAGCAAACAGGCTTCAAAGGTATGGCAGGAGGAAATCCTTGCAGTTGCACTATGGAACAATTGATAGGTAGTACGATTAAAGTAAAAGAAAATGAATTAAGATACAGTAAAAGGATTGAAAGGGCTTGCAGTAAGGGTCTGTATGGATAATGCAAAATCCTTTAATAATGACTAGTGTTCCATTGAATATGTTAGCGAATGTCACGCAGAGGCTAGGTATTGTGTGCAAGGCCTCATATATCTAGAGCAGTGATAAAATTTGTCCCTTTTACTAGAATACCATTCTTCAGTGTGGAGTCAGCTTCTGCCTGAGATTTATGTTTTAGTTAAGAGTAATTCATAGTGGTGGCTTTTTGTTTCCTATCACTAGTAGATATGACTTGGATCACCAAAGAATGGTCTTTTGTATTTTAAAATAACTTTCACAAGTACAATTGATCCCTGATCCTCTTTTCCTGCTGAGAGCAACCAGATTTGCAGAACAGCAGCACCAATATGCAATGCATGTGCCATGTCATCCAACTTTTCAGTTCCAGAGGTCTTTACTTCTCACCGTTGGACTGTGGAACAGTCTCCCTAAGGATATGCATGTTAAGGTGCAATGCATTATTAGCTTAAAACAGTTCCCCTTGCAGTTTAATATTTTTTAATTTTTATGTATTTATTAATCAATGTACATGTCTCTTTGCTGATAAAGAGATAAATCTCTTTCTTCCTGTAATTCTTATTATCTTCTGTAACTTATTTCAAACTTTCAAATGAACACCACATTCTTTGGAAGCTTGAATTTCAAGTCAAGGGCTCATAGGCTTGCTCTATATGAATAGGAGTTTAATTTCTGGGTATTAATAATAGTAAAAAGATATACATTTTTTCTTCTGTTGTATTCTATGTTCTGTATATTTTCAGAGGAATCCATTGAATTTTTGCAGAAACTTCTAAAAAATGATCTTGGTTTATTTTCCAAGAATTCATACTGACTGACTTTAGACAACACTATACGTACTCTACTACTGTAGCTCTTCAACAGCAAAAATTGCCATGCAGTAAAAAAAATTTATATATATTAATTCTTTGAAAAAAATGGCAAATTTTTTATATGTATTTTTCATAGCCAACAAACCTAAGGTCTTAACAATAGGATGATGATCTAGTGCCAGCTGGAAACCGGTTATAAAACAATCAAAGATTGTAAAGCAAGGAATCTGTGGCATCTGGCAACTTGTGTATACACGGTGGAAGCTAGTCACTGACCGGGCTTGGAAGTCCCTCTGCATCAGTCTTTCTTCCAACCTGGGGTATGAGAGGGGTGGCTAAAGGTGGGCAGTCAATGTTAAGACCTCAGGTTTGTTAGCTATGGAAAATGCAAATTGATTAAACTTGAAGGGAGGTACAAATACCCTGAACCAGCTGGGGTTTCCTGACAACCCTTCCAAGATAATCAATTTCCAAACAAAGGGGTCTGAGCCTGTGAGAGAATAGATACACGAGTACCTAAAACCTCAGCCTGATGGGATTAAACACAGTGTGACATGTCCAGCTTCAATGTATTCGTGGAGGGTATAGAGAACTATCAAACAACAAACCATGTAGGCCACATGGGTTTATTACCATTCCTCCCTCCCCTTGCCAGAGAGAGGAGTAGCAAGTGCTACTGAGAAGCATTTTTGTCTGTTGTATAAGACCAAACCAAATAACTGTAACCAGATGGCTGCCACACTCACCTGTATCAGATCCCACGTATGTTGTGCCTATTCTTCAACCTGCCCGCAGGAAGAAGAAAGGAAAAAAGAGAAAGGGGACCAGCCATCTCACTCATTCTCTCTTCTACCCAAGCATCTAAGGCAAGATACAAACTGTCCCGCCAGGGGCACTGGATGAACTACACTATTTGTTAGGCAGCCACCACTGGACCCAAGGAAAAAGTGTCCAACGTCATGTGGTCAATGTCCTCCAGGTAAAAGGAAGTGAACATGGTCTGCCAAAGCCAGGAATCAGCATTCAAAGTCCTATGAGCAGACAAGTTCTTCTCAAATACCAGAGGAACTCATTCCTCCAAAGTCATGTGCTCTAGCCTTCACAGACTCTGTGACAGAACTATAAGATGAAGAGTATGTCTGTTTTAATCACCTAATGCAGCCAGAATGAAATGATGGTGTTCTTGGACACTTACCTTCTGAACCGGCCAGTTCTAACAAAGTCAACTACACCTAGCCCTTAGGTGATGAGTCCTTTTTGGACAGCAGTGTTGACCTTTGACAGGACAAAGTAAAACTCCTGCTAATTGCTGTCCACAAACTCATTCAGGGAGGAAATTGAAAACGAGGCATATCTGCCATCATGCACCAAGGGATTTTGAGTCTTTTGCTACAAATTCCGGGACAAATTTGAAGGCTACACACCTCCAACCCCTGGTGTGTTTAGTATCTCAGGTAATGAAGCTCTCTAACTCTCTTTGAATAAGCCAAGGTCAACAGGCAAACTGTCTTTAGAGTCAGATTTCTGACTAATGATCAATGTAGTGACTCGAATGGAGCTCGAGTGAGACTACTCAGGACCAGAGTAAGATCCCACGTCAGAGGTTTGAGTTCTTTTGGTGAACAGGATTGTTCAAAACTGAACAACATCAAGATTTCCCTGTATGAAGAGATGTCCACGCCCTTCAGGTGCAGGACCAACCCTAGGGCAGCCCTGTAGCACCCAATAACCAAAACAGAAAGACTTTTCTTGTTTCTGAGAAAGAGTAGTAAATCTGCTATCTGGTGAACAGAAGTTCCGAGTGGAAATAAACCCCGTTGACGACCCAAATAAAAGTAGACAACCCACTTGCTCTGGTAAACTGCTGACTAATACCTCTTGAGATAGCTGAACATCTGGCCTGCTACTTGGCAAGAGAAGCCTTTCACTCACAGGAGATACTTGACAGTCCCACCCATGAAGTGATAGAGACCCTACCGACTGGTGGAACCTTTCCATATGAGGCTGGCAGAAGAGGTTGTGCCATGGGGGAATTTCTCTTGGAACTGCTGACATGACTACTACGACTTTAGCCTGTCGGCCACCACATCCCTCCTGCCTGGAAGGTACAGTAAGTTCCAGAAGTGAAGCGACAAATTTAAGAATTGATCGTACTTCTTGAGAAACTATTTGGGTTGCCAGTTAGTATATTTTATTCCAATTATTGTCATCCTCTTTATCTGATAATACATATCAGCAATTAACTGTAGAAGCACAGACAGTATTTCCCCAGTGAATGATCAATGTTAGTTCAATAATTGTTTATTAAAAGAAAAAAGGAAAGAAAAAAAAAAGAATTTTCCCATAGAAACATCTGCGGCTCTCAGTGTGTAATATCAAGTGTTCACCATTGAGTGGCAGGCAGCAACTGAGTGCATAAGCATTGACCTGATATGATTTGTAAATTAACTTTCTACTTTTATAGCGTTACATACTTTTATAGCGTTACATCGAAAGTTATGATGATTTCTTTTGATAAAGCACAAAGAAGTTTAGCATCTGATTAAATGAAATATAAATAAGACACAAGTTGGTGAAAAAAAAAATCCAAGATATCTGGGGGTTTAGCATTGGCTACATGGTTAGGCCTATTTAAGAATCAAGGAAATATATTTTCCAGCTTGTTAGTTAATAATTTCATCGAATTCCTCAATTGTGCAAATTTTTGCATATGGAATTGCGTTCAGGGTCCCATGAAACGTATTTTCGTAGGTTTCCACTTTTTTTCAGTGCATAATGAGACTATTCTTGTCCATACGATCCGGAGTGTGAATATGCTTGGCGAGCATTATTTTAATTCAAGTATCTCCTGTTAAGCTCTCTCTCTCTGTCTCTCTCAGGACCTTTTTATCTAGTCAGGAATAACCAGAGGCCTGTTTTAAGAATCGAGCAATGGCCTATTGGTCATGCTCGGGTGCTTCTTTATATATATATATATTATATATATATATATATATATAATATATATATATATGATATATATATATAATATATATTATATATATATATAATATATATATTATATATATATATGTGTGTGTGTGTGTGTGTGCCCATAAAACTCATAAATTTGTTATACAATAATGCTTGACTGGATCGAACTGATTACTGGTTGCCCGTGGAAATATGAATTTGGGTGACATCACTTCTTTAAATTTCACGGTTGGAATATGATTAGAAGATTTGAGGTAAAAGGTTGAAGTGAAAAAGGTGGAGTTAGGATTGTGGTTAGAGGTAGAGGTAGAAGGGAAGGAGGGGTTGTTGGGGTCTGTTGTCTCCCTACATAACCAGGTGGTGATTTTACGTGCGTTCTGGTTGCTTGCGACCATCTTTCTTATTTTTTATGCAGCGAGTTTGTTTCCCAGGTGCGAGGACAGGTCCTGGTGTCAGTCCTAATGGTTCTATCTTTGCCTAAATAACAGACAGTGGCCCTGCATTGTAAGCCTTGCTATGCCTGGAACTAGGCCTAGTCACCTGAAGGTAGCAGCAGCAGTTAGAGCCTTTTTCGAAGATGGTGTTTTATACCA